>NW_028143224.1:0-182000 GCF_977018435.1 Lepisma saccharinum
TGGAAATTCATTAATATGTCAAATTCATAAATTAATTTGTTTAATATGGAATAAAGAAGAAATCCCTCAACAGTGGAAAGAATCCATAATTGTTCCTGTGTTTAAAAAAGGTGATAAAATGAACTGCAATAATTACCGTGGAATTTCTCTACTCTCAACAACATATAAAATATTATCTAACATTCTTTTAACAAGACTAACACCATATGCTAATGAAATTATAGGTGATTATCAATGTGGATTTAAACGTAACAGATCAACTACAGATCAAATTTTTTACATCAGACAGACACTTGAAAAAAAGTGGGAATATAATCAAAATGTCCATCAGCTATTCATTGATTTCAAAAAAGCATATGATTCGGTCAAAAGAGATAAATTATATAATATATTAGTAGAGTTTGGAATACCTAAGAAGCTTGTTAGTATGAAAAAAATATGCACCAGTGAAGCAGAAAGTAAAATTCGTGTGGGTATTAATATGTCTGACAAATTTACAATTCATGATGGGTTAAAACAAGGAGATGCATTATCTCCATTGCTCTTTAATTTTGCCTTAGAATATGCTGTTAGGAAGGTAAAAGAAACTAAAGAAGGACTAAAATTAAATGGTGTGACTCAGTTGTTAGCATATGCAGATGATGTAGACTTACTGGGGGATGATGTGAATACAATTAAGAATAATGCTAATATATTTTTCAAAATTGCTAAAGAGATAGGTTTGGAAATATATGCTTACAGGCCGAAACCAAATGTTAGGTAATAATCAAAATCTAATTATTGATAAGAACTCGTTTGAACCAGTTTCCAAATTCAAATACTTAGGAGTAATATTAACAAATGAAAATTATATTAAAGAGGAAATAAAAAGTAGGCTTAATTCAGGAAATGCATGTTACTTCTCTCTTCATAAACTTTTGTCTTCTCGTTTAATATCTAAGAAACTAAAAGTTAAAATATACAAAACAGTAATTTTGCCTGTAGTATTATATGGATGTGAAACTTGGCCCCTTACATTGAAAGAGGAACATAAATTGAGAGTATTTGAAAATTAGATCCTTAGGAAAATCTTTGGACCTAAAAGGGATGAGGAGACAGGTGAGTGCAGAAGGTTACATAATTTAGAACTACATAATTTGTATTCATGTCCAGATATTATTAGAATCATTAAATCAAGAAGACTTAGGTGGGCAGGTCATTTGGCACGAATGGGGGAGGAAAGAGGAGTTTACAAGATTCTTGTTGGAAAACCTGATGGTAAGAGATCTGTAGGAAGACCAAGACGAAGATGGAGGGACAACGTTGAGATGGACCTAAAGGAAATCGGTAGGGATGGAACAGAGTATATAGAACTTGCTCAAGATAGGGAAAGATGGAAGGCCTGCGTTGCTGCAGCCATGAACCTTCGGGTTTAAGAAGGCTAGGGAGTTAGTTAGTTAGCTCTGATTTTCCTTGCCGTTGACTGTACAATTCGTTTTTGAGACTTGTCCTTTAACGACCCGTTCTTTTAGCTATGTGTCCATATTCTACACAGTCATTCTGAGACTTCTCATTTGGCGACCCATTCTTTTGGCGGCCTTTTGTTCGGCAACCCACTGTTTTTGCAGCCTTTCAATATGCTACACAGTATTTTTGAGAATTGTCTATACTGCCCAATGTGTTTTTGAGACTTGTCCTTTAGTTCTTTTAGCAATGTATCCGTAAGCTACCGACTATTTTCACGACCTGTCCATATGGTACAAAGTATTTGTGAGACTTGTCGTTTGGTGACCTGGTCCTTTAGTGACCTGTTCTTATGCTACACAATATTTTTGAGGCTTGTACTTTGGCGACCCGTTCTTTAAAGGACCTTTCCTTATGGTAAACAGTATTTCTGACACTTGTCCTTTGTTGATCCGTTCCTTTAGCGGCCTGTCCTTCTGCGACCCAGTCTTATTGCAGCCTTTCCATACGATACACACTATTTTTGAGACTTGTCCTCTGGTGACCCATTCTTTTAGCGACCTGTTCTTATGCTACACAGTCTTTTGAGGCTTGTACTTTGGCGACCAGTTCTTTAAAGGACCTGTCCTTATGGTAAACAGTATTTTTGACACTTGTCCTTTGTTGATCCGTTTCTTTAGCGACCTGTCGTTGTGACTCCCATATTTTTTTAAGACTTGGAATTTGGTGACCTGTTCCTTTAGTGACCTATCCTTATGCTACACAGTATTTTTGAGACTTTTTTTTGCTGACATGTTCTTGTAGCGGCTCGTCCTACGGCGACCGTTATCTAACGGTCTGCCCTACTGCGTCCCTTCTTTTAACCGTCTGTCCTACGGCGACCGTCCTTTTAACGGTCTGTCCTACGGTGACCCGTTCTTTTAACGGCCTGTCCAATGGCGACCCATTGTTTTAACGGCCTGTGTTTTGGTGACCCAGTTTTTTCTTGAAACTTGTCCTTTGGCGACTCGTTCTCTTAGAGACTTATCCTTATGCTACACAGTCTTTTTGAGACTTGTCTTTGGCTACCCGTTTCTTTACCATCGTGTGCTTATGCTACCGACTAGTTTTACGACATGTCCATGTGGTACAAAGTGTGTTTGAGACTTGTCCTTTGGCGACCCGTTCCTTTAGCGATCTCGCCATATGCTACCCGATTTTTTTTTCAACCTCTACATATGCTATTCATTGTTTTTGAAACTTGTCCTTTGGCGACCCGTTGTGTTAGCGACCTATCGTTATGGTACACAGTCTTTTTGAGACTTGTACTTTGGCGACCCGTTGTTTTAGCGATCTCTTCATATGCTACCTAGTTTTTTTCAACCTGTCCATATGCTACTCATTGTGTTTGAGACTTGTCCTTTGGCGACCAGTTTTCTTAGCAACTTGTCCCTGTGCTAAAACCTATTTTAATGACCTCTCCATATGGTATAATCAACGTCGAAAAAAATAGTAGGCAAATTTTTCATCACCATTATCATTCAGTCAGTTTTCCACAATGTGATGATCATGAAAAACATCCATAGTCAGAGGGCAACATCTGCTATGTATGAACATAAATTCATTCCTTGAAACATCAAAGGGTGTGGAATAAAGCGCAATGAAAATTGTAATGGATAATTTGCCTCTGATTTTCTGTGCCGTTGACTGTACAATTCGTTTTTGAGACCCGTTCTTTTAGCGATGTGTCCATATTCTATACAGTCTTTCTGAGACTTCTCATTTGGCGACCCATTCTTTTGGCGACCTGTTGTTCGGCAACAAACTGTTTTTGCTGCCTTTCCATATGCTACAAAATATTTTTGAGAATTGTCCTTTGGCGACCCAGTCTTTTTGCGACGTGTCCATATTATCCAATGTGTTTTTGAGACTTGTCCTTTGGTTCTTTTAGCAATGTGTCCTTATGCTACCAACTATTTTCACGACCTGTCCATATGGTACAAAGTATTTGTGAGACTTGTCCTTTGGCAACCTGTTCCTTTAGCGGCCTGTCCTTCTGCGACCCTGTCTTGTTGCAGCCTTTCCATATGCTACACAGACTTTCTGAGACTTCTCATTTGGCGGCATGTTGTTCGGCAACCCATTGTTTTTACAGCCTTTCCATATGCTACAAAATATTTTTGATTGATTGATTGATTTAGTTTATTTTACTTCGCGTTTTTTGCCTCTTGGCTAATTTGCGAAGATGGGGATGTGTGATGAAATGATGAAATTGATGAATGGACATTCACAAACAGCCATACCCGACCGGCATTCGAACCCGGGACCCTTGGCGTCGCAGCGCGATGTGCTAACCACTCGGCCACAGGGTCGGACCTGTGTTTTTGAGAATTGTCCTTTGGCGACCTGTTCCTTTAGCGGTCTGTCCTTCTGCGACCCAGTCTTATTGCAGACTTTCCATATGCTACACACTATTTTTGAGATTTGTCCTTGGGTGACCCATTCTTTTAGCGACCTGTTCTTATGCTACACAGTCTTTTGAGACTTGTACTTTGGCGACCCGTTCTTTAAAGGACCTGTCCGTATGGTAAACAGTATTTCCAACACTTGTCCTTTGTTGATCCGTTTCTTTAGCGACCTGTCGTTGTGACTCCTATATTTTTTGAGACTTGGCCTTTTTCGACCTGTTCCTTTAGTGACCTGTCCTTATGCTACACAGTATTTTTGAGACTTGTATTTTGCTGACATGTTCTTGTAGCGGATCGTCCTACGGCGACCGTTGATTTTAGGGTCTGCCACACGCAACCGTTCTTCTAACGGTCTGTCTTTCGGCGACCCAGTTTTTTCGCGACCTGCTACTACACTGTTTTCTTGAAACTTGTTATTTGGCGACTCGTTCTCTTAGCGACCTATCCTTATGCTATACAGTCTCTTTGAGACTTGTCTTTGGCTACCTGTTCTTTTATCATCGTGTGCCTATGCTACCGACTAGTTTTACGACTTGTCCATGTGGTACAAAGTGTATTCGAGACTTGTCCTTTGGCGACAGGTTCCTTTAGCGATCTCTCCATATGCTACCCAGTCTTTTTTCCCACCTCTACATATGCTATTCTTTGTTTTTGAAACTTGTCCTTTGGCGACCCGTTCTTTTAGCGACGTATCCTTATGCTACACAGTCTCTTTGAGACTTGTCCTTTGGCGACCCGTTGTTTTAACGATCTCTTCATATGCTACCTAGTTTTTTTCGACCTGTCCATATGCTACTCATTGTGTTTGAGACTTGTTCTTTGTCGACCAGTTTTCTTAGCAACATGTCCTTGTGCTAAGACCTATTTTAATGACCTGTCCATATGGTATACACAACGGTGAAAGAAATAGTAGGCAAATTGTCCATCACCATTTTAATTCAGTTCGTTTTCCACAATGTGATGAACATGAAAAACATCAATAGGCAGAGGGCAACATCTGCTGTGGATGAACATAAATTAATTCCTTAAAACAACAAAGGGTGTGGAATAAAGCGCAATGAAAATTGTAATGGACAATTTGCCTTTGATTTTCTTTGCCGTTGAGGGGTGTAAGGGGTGACCTTTCACGTAGTACACCCAAATGTCAACCTCACTTCCACGTTAGTGCACCCTGGACTTTAGACTAACGAGGCTCTGGCGACTGGCCCCATGGTCAGTATAATTTTGTTTGTATTGTCCTGTTCTTTTGTCCTTATGTGTGCTGAGTGCCCCTTTACAGCCTCAGCTTTTAACGAAAGTCAGAATATTTTAATATTTTATGATTTTATTTTTGCAACGTTAGAGTTGTTATTTGAAACGATAAGGGGCTGGACCCCGTATACTGTGAAGGGTGCAAAATAGCCTTAGTGCTGACGCACCCAAAATTTTAAATTCAAATTCAAAAATTCAAATTCTTTGCCGTTGACTGTACAATTCGTTTTTGAGACTTGTCCTTTAACGACCTGTTCTTTTAGCGATGTGTCCCTATTCTACACAGTTTTTCTGAGACTTCTCATTTGGCGGCCTGTTGTTTGGCAACCCATTGTTTTGCAGCCATTCCATATGCTACACAGTATTTATGAGAATTGTCCTTTGGCAACCTGTTCCTTTAGCGGCCTGTCCTTCTGCGACCCAGTCTTTTTGGGTCTTGTACTTTGGCGACCCATTTCTTTAGTGACCTGTCCTTATGCTACACAGTTTTTTTGAGACTTGTATTTTGCTGACATGTTCTTGTAGTAGCTCGTCCTACGGCGACCGTTGATCTAATGGTCTGCCCTACGGCTACCGTTCTTTCAACGGCCTGTCCTACGGCGACCGGCCTCTTAACGGTCTGTCCTACGGTGATCCGTTCCTTTAACAGTCTGTCCTACGGTGACCCGTTCTTTTAACGGCGTGTCCTATGGCGACCTATTCTTTTAAGGGCCTGTCTTTTGGTGACCTAGTTTTTTCGCGACCCTGCCACTACACTTTTTTCTTGAAACTTGTCCTTTGGCGACTCGTTCTCTTAGCGACCTATCTTTATGCTACACAGTCTTTTTGAGACTTGTCTTTGGCTACCCGTTCTTTTATCATCGTGTGCTTATGCTACCGACTAATTTTACGACTTGTCCATTTGGTACAAAGTGTGTTTGAGACTTGTCCTTTGGCGACCCGTTGTTTTAGCGATCTCTTCATATGCAATATAGTTTTTTTCAACCTGTCCATATGCTACTCATTGTGTTTGAGACTTGTCCTTTGGCGACACGTTTTCTTAGCAACATGTCATTGTGCTAAAACCTATTTTAATGACCTGTCGATATGGTATAATCAACGTCGAAAGATATAGTAGGCAAATTGTCCATCACCATTATCATTCAGTCAGTTTTCCACAATGGGTTCGTCATGAAAAGCATCCATAGGCAAAGAGCAACATCTGCTATGTATGAACATAATTCATTCCTTAAAACAACAAAGGGAGTGGAATAAAGCGCAATGAAAATTGTAATGGATAATTTGCCTCTGATTTTCTTTGCCGTTGACTGTACAATTCGTTTTTGAGACTTGTCCTTTAACGACCCGTTCTTTTAGCGATGTGTCCATATTCTACACAGTCTTTCTGAGACTTCTCATTTGGCGACCCATTCTTTTGGCGGCCTGTTGTTCGGCAACCCACTGTTTTTGCAGCCTTTCCATATGCTACACAATATTTTTGAGAATTGTCCTTTGGCGACCCAGTCTTTTTGCGACGTGTCCATATTATCCAATGTGTTTTTGAGACTTGTCCTTTGGTTCTTTTAGCAATGTGTCCTTATGCTACCGACTATTTTCACGACCTGTCTTTCTGCGACCTAGTCTTGTTGCAGCCTTTCCATATGCTACACAGTGTTTCTGAGACTTCTCATTTGGCGGCCTGTTGTTCGGCATCACACTGTTTTTACAGCCTTTCCATATGCTACACAGTATTTTTGAGAATTGTCCATTGGCGACCTGTTCCCTTAGTGGCCTGTCTTTCTCCGACCCAGTCTTATTGCAGCCTTACCATACGATACACACTATTTTTGAGATTTGTCCTTTGGTGACCCATTCTTTTAGCGACCTGTTCTTATGCTACACAGTATTTTTGAGACTTGTACTTTGGCGACCCGTTCTTTAAAGGACCTGTCCTTATGGTAAACAGTATTTCTGACACTTGTCTTTTGCTAACATGTTCTTGTAGCGGATCGTTCTACGGCGACCGTTGATTTAAGGGTCTGCCACACGCAACCGTTCTTTTAACGGTCTATCTTTCGGCGACCCAGTTTTTCGCGACCTGCCACTACACTGTTTTCTTGAAACTTGTTATTTGGCGACTCGTTCTCTTAGCGACCTAGTCTACACAGTCTCTTTGAGACTTGTATTTGGCTACCCGTTCTTTTATCATCGTGTGCTTATTATACCTACTAGTTTTACGACTTGTCCATGTGGTACAAAGTGTGTTTGAGACTTGTCCTTTGGCGACACGTTCCTTTAGCGATCTCTCCATATGCTACCCAGTCTTTTTTCCATCTCTACATATGCTATTCTTTGTTTTTGAAACTTGTCTTTTGGCAACCCATTGTTTTTACAGCCATTCCATATGCTACACAGTATTTATGAGAATTGTCCTTTGGCGACCTGTTCCTTTGGCGGCCTGTCCTTCTGCGACCCTGTCTTGTTGCAGCCTTTCCATATGCTACACAGACTTTCTGAGACTTCTCATTTGGCGGCATGTTGTTCGGCAACCCATTGTTTTTACAGCCTTTCCATATGCTACAAAATATTTTTGATTGATTGATTGATTTAGTTTATTTTACTTCGCGTTTTTTGCCTCTTGGCTAATTTGCGAAGATGGGGATGTGTGATGAAATGATGAAATTGATGAATGGACATTCACAAACAGCCATACCCGACCGGCATTCGAACCCGGGACCCTTGGCGTCGCAGCGCGATGTGCTAACCACTCGGCCACAGGGTCGGACCTGTATTTTTGAGAATTGTCCTTTGGCGACCTGTTCCTTTAGCGGTCTGTCCTTCTGCGACCCAGTCTTATTGCAGACTTTCCATATGCTACACACTATTTTTGAGATTTGTCCTTGGGTGACCCATTCTTTTAGCGACCTGTTCTTATGCTACACAGTCTTTTGAGACTTGTACTTTGGCGACCCGTTCTTTAAAGGACCTGTCCGTATGGTAAACAGTATTTCCAACACTTGTCCTTTGTTGATCCGTTTCTTTAGCGACCTGTCGTTGTGACTCCTATATTTTTTGAGACTTGGCCTTTTTCGACCTGTTCCTTTAGTGACCTGTCCTTATGCTACACAGTATTTTTGAGACTTGTATTTTGCTGACATGTTCTTGTAGCGGATCGTCCTACGGCGACCGTTGATTTTAGGGTCTGCCACACGCAACCGTTCTTCTAACGGTCTGTCTTTCGGCGACCCAGTTTTTTCGCGACCTGCTACTACACTGTTTTCTTGAAACTTGTTATTTGGCGACTCGTTCTCTTAGCGACCTATCCTTATGCTATACAGTCTCTTTGAGACTTGTCTTTGGCTACCTGTTCTTTTATCATCGTGTGCCTATGCTACCGACTAGTTTTACGACTTGTCCATGTGGTACAAAGTGTATTCGAGACTTGTCCTTTGGCGACAGGTTCCTTTAGCGATCTCTCCATATGCTACCCAGTCTTTTTTCCCACCTCTACATATGCTATTCTTTGTTTTTGAAACTTGTCCTTTGGCGACCCGTTCTTTTAGCGACGTATCCTTATGCTACACAGTCTCTTTGAGACTTGTCCTTTGGCGACCCGTTGTTTTAACGATCTCTTCATATGCTACCTAGTTTTTTTCGACCTGTCCATATGCTACTCATTGTGTTTGAGACTTGTTCTTTGTCGACCAGTTTTCTTAGCAACATGTCCTTGTGCTAAGACCTATTTTAATGACCTGTCCATATGGTATACACAACGGTGAAAGAAATAGTAGGCAAATTGTCCATCACCATTTTAATTCAGTTCGTTTTCCACAATGTGATGAACATGAAAAACATCAATAGGCAGAGGGCAACATCTGCTGTGGATGAACATAAATTAATTCCTTAAAACAACAAAGGGTGTGGAATAAAGCGCAATGAAAATTGTAATGGACAATTTGCCTTTGATTTTCTTTGCCGTTGAGGGGTGTAAGGGGTGACCTTTCACGTAGTACACCCAAATGTCAACCTCACTTCCACGTTAGTGCACCCTGGACTTTAGACTAACGAGGCTCTGGCGACTGGCCCCATGGTCAGTATAATTTTGTTTGTATTGTCCTGTTCTTTTGTCCTTATGTGTGCTGAGTGCCCCTTTACAGCCTCAGCTTTTAACGAAAGTCAGAATATTTTAATATTTTATGATTTTATTTTTGCAACGTTAGAGTTGTTATTTGAAACGATAAGGGGCTGGACCCCGTATACTGTGAAGGGTGCAAAATAGCCTTAGTGCTGACGCACCCAAAATTTTAAATTCAAATTCAAAAATTCAAATTCTTTGCCGTTGACTGTACAATTCGTTTTTGAGACTTGTCCTTTAACGACCTGTTCTTTTAGCGATGTGTCCCTATTCTACACAGTCTTTCTGAGACTTCTCATTTGGCGGCCTGTTGTTTGGCAACCCATTGTTTTGCAGCCATTCCATATGCTACACAGTATTTATGAGAATTGTCCTTTGGCAACCTGTTCCTTTAGCGGCCTGTCCTTCTGCGACCCAGTCTTTTTGGGTCTTGTACTTTGGCGACCCATTTCTTTAGTGACCTGTCCTTATGCTACACAGTTTTTTTGAGACTTGTATTTTGCTGACATGTTCTTGTAGTAGCTCGTCCTACGGCGACCGTTGATCTAATGGTCTGCCCTACGGCTACCGTTCTTTCAACGGCCTGTCCTACGGCGACCGGCCTCTTAACGGTCTGTCCTACGGTGATCCGTTCCTTTAACAGTCTGTCCTACGGTGACCCGTTCTTTTAACGGCGTGTCCTATGGCGACCTATTCTTTTAAGGGCCTGTCTTTTGGTGACCTAGTTTTTTCGCGACCCTGCCACTACACTTTTTTCTTGAAACTTGTCCTTTGGCGACTCGTTCTCTTAGCGACCTATCTTTATGCTACACAGTCTTTTTGAGACTTGTCTTTGGCTACCCGTTCTTTTATCATCGTGTGCTTATGCTACCGACTAATTTTACGACTTGTCCATTTGGTACAAAGTGTGTTTGAGACTTGTCCTTTGGCGACCCGTTGTTTTAGCGATCTCTTCATATGCAATATAGTTTTTTTCAACCTGTCCATATGCTACTCATTGTGTTTGAGACTTGTCCTTTGGCGACACGTTTTCTTAGCAACATGTCATTGTGCTAAAACCTATTTTAATGACCTGTCGATATGGTATAATCAACGTCGAAAGATATAGTAGGCAAATTGTCCATCACCATTATCATTCAGTCAGTTTTCCACAATGGGTTCGTCATGAAAAGCATCCATAGGCAAAGAGCAACATCTGCTATGTATGAACATAATTCATTCCTTAAAACAACAAAGGGAGTGGAATAAAGCGCAATGAAAATTGTAATGGATAATTTGCCTCTGATTTTCTTTGCCGTTGACTGTACAATTCGTTTTTGAGACTTGTCCTTTAACGACCCGTTCTTTTAGCGATGTGTCCATATTCTACACAGTCTTTCTGAGACTTCTCATTTGGCGACCCATTCTTTTGGCGGCCTGTTGTTCGGCAACCCACTGTTTTTGCAGCCTTTCCATATGCTACACAATATTTTTGAGAATTGTCCTTTGGCGACCCAGTCTTTTTGCGACGTGTCCATATTATCCAATGTGTTTTTGAGACTTGTCCTTTGGTTCTTTTAGCAATGTGTCCTTATGCTACCGACTATTTTCACGACCTGTCTTTCTGCGACCTAGTCTTGTTGCAGCCTTTCCATATGCTACACAGTGTTTCTGAGACTTCTCATTTGGCGGCCTGTTGTTCGGCATCACACTGTTTTTACAGCCTTTCCATATGCTACACAGTATTTTTGAGAATTGTCCATTGGCGACCTGTTCCCTTAGTGGCCTGTCTTTCTCCGACCCAGTCTTATTGCAGCCTTACCATACGATACACACTATTTTTGAGATTTGTCCTTTGGTGACCCATTCTTTTAGCAACCTGTTCTTATGCTACACAGTATTTTTGAGACTTGTACTTTGGCGACCCGTTCTTTAAAGGACCTGTCCTTATGGTAAACAGTATTTCTGACACTTGTCTTTTGCTAACATGTTCTTGTAGCGGATCGTTCTACGGCGACCGTTGATTTAAGGGTCTGCCACACGCAACCGTTCTTTTAACGGTCTATCTTTCGGCGACCCAGTTTTTCGCGACCTGCCACTACACTGTTTTCTTGAAACTTGTTATTTGGCGACTCGTTCTCTTAGCGACCTAGTCTACACAGTCTCTTTGAGACTTGTATTTGGCTACCCGTTCTTTTATCATCGTGTGCTTATTATACCTACTAGTTTTACGACTTGTCCATGTGGTACAAAGTGTGTTTGAGACTTGTCCTTTGGCGACACGTTCCTTTAGCGATCTCTCCATATGCTACCCAGTCTTTTTTCCATCTCTACATATGCTATTCTTTGTTTTTGAAACTTGTCTTTTGGCAACCCATTGTTTTTACAGCCATTCCATATGCTACACAGTATTTATGAGAATTGTCCTTTGGCGACCTGTTCCTTTGGCGGCCTGTCCTTCTGCGACCCAGTCTTTTTGAGTCTTGTACTTTGGCGACCCGTTCCTTTAGTGACCTGTCCTTACGCTACACAGTTTTTTTGAGACTTGTCTTTTGCTGACATGTTCTTGTAGTAACTTGCCCTACGGCGACCGTTGATCTAATGATCTGCCCTACGGCGTCCGTTCTTTTAACCGTCTGTAATACGGCGACCGTTCTTTTAACGGTCGGTCCTACAGCGACCGTTCTTTCAACGGCCTGTCCTACGGCGACCGTCCTTTTAACGGTCCAGTTTTTTCGCGACCTGCCACTACGCGACCTGCCACTACGCGACCTACCCTTATGCTACACAGTCTTTTTGAGACTTGTCTTTGGCTACCCGTTCTTTTATCATCGTGTGCTTATGCTACTGACTAGTTTTACGACTTGTCCATGTGGTACAAAGTATGTTCGAGACTTGTCCTTTGGCGACCCGTTCTGTTAGCGACCTATCCTTATGCTGCACAGTCTTTTTGAGACTTGTCGTTTGGCGACGCCTTGTTTTAGCGATTACTTCATATGCTACCCAGTTTTTTTTCGACCTGTCCATATGCTACTCATTGTTTTTGAGACTTGTCCTTTGTCGACCAGTTTTCTTAGCAATATGTCCTTGTGCTAAAACCTATTTTAATGGCCTGTCCATATGGTATACCAAACGGTGAAAGAAATATTAGGGAAAATTGTCCATCACAATTTTAATTCAGTCCGTTTTCCACAATGTGATGATCATGAAAAAAATCAATAGGCAGAAGGCAACATCTGCTATGGATGAACATAAATTCATTCCTTAAAACAACAAAGGGTGTGGAATAAAGCGCAATGAAAATTGTAATGGATAATTTGCCTCTGATTTTCTTTGCCGTTGACTGTACAATTCGTTTTTGAGACTTGTCCTTTAACGACCCGGTATTTTTATCGATGTTTTCATATTCTACACAGTCTTTCTGCGACTTCACATTTGGCGACCCATTCTTTTGGCGGCCTGTTGCTCGCCAACCCACTGTTTTTGCAGCCTTTCCATATGCTACACAGTATTTTTTAGACTTGTCCTTTGGTGACCCATTCTTTTATCGACCTGTTCTTATGCTACACAGTCTTTCTGAGACTTCTCATTTGGCGGCCTGTTGTTCGGCAACCCACTGTTCTTGCAGCCTTTTTATATGCTACACAGTATTTTTGAGAATCGTGCCTTGGCGACCTGTTCCTTTAGCTGCCTGTCTTTCTGCGACCCAGTGTTATTGCATCATTTCCATATGATACACACTATTTTTGAGACTTCTCCTTTGGTGGCCCATTCTTTTAGTGACATGTTCTTATGCTACACAGTCTTTTGAGGCTTGTACTTTGGCGAACCGTCCTTTAAAGGACCTGTCCTTATGATAAACAGTATTACTGACACTTGTCCTTTGTTGATCCGTTTCTTTAGCGACCTGTCGTTGTGACTCCCATATTTTTTGAGACTTGGATTTTGCAGACCTGTTCCTCTAGTGACCTGTCCTTATGCTACATAGTATTTTTGAGACTTGTCTTTTGCTGACATGTTCTTGTAGCGGCTCCTCCTACTGCGACCGTTGATCTAACGGTCTTCCCTACAGCGACCGTTCTTTTAGCAGTCTTTCCTACGGCGACCGTTCATTCAACGGTCTGTCCTACGGCGACCGTCCTTTTAACGGTCTGGCCTACGGCGACCGTCCTTTTAACGGTCTCTCCTACGGTGACCCGTTCTTTTAACAGCCTGTTCTACGGTGACCGTTCGTTTAACGGCCTGTCCAATGGCGACCCTTTCTTTTAACGGCCTTTTGTTTTTGTTACCCAGTTTTTTCGCGACCTGAACTACACTTTTTTCTTGAAACTTGTCCTTTGGCTACCCGTTCTTTTATCATCGTGAGCTTATGCTACCGACTAATTTTACGACTTGTCCATGTGGTACAAAGTTTGTTTGAGACAAGTCCTTTGGCGACCCGTTGTTTTAGTGATCTCTTCATATGCTACCTAGTTTTTTTTTCAACCTGTCCATATGCTACTCATTGTGTTTGAGAGCCTTGTCCTTTGGCGACCAGTTTTCTTAGCAACATGTCCTTGTGCTAAAACCTATTTTAATGACCTGTCCATATGGTATAATCAACGTCGAAAGATATAGTAGGCAAATTGTCCATCACCATTATCATTCAGTCAGCTTTCCACAATGTGATGATCATGAAAAACATCCATAGGCAGAGGGCGACATCTGCTATATATGAACATAATTCATTCCTTAAAACAACAAAGGGTGTGGAATAAAGCGTAATGAAAATTGTAATGGATAATTTGCCTCTGATTTTCTTTGCCGTTGAGTGTACAATTCGTTTATGAGACTTGTCCTTTAACGACCCGTTCTTTTAGCGATGTGTCCATATTCTACACAGTCTTTCTGAGACTTGGAATTTGGTGACCTGTTGTTTAGTGACCTATCCTTATGCTACATAGTATTTTTGAGACTTGTCTTTTGCTGACATGTTCTTGTAGCGGCTCGTCCTACGGCGACCGTTATATAACGGTCTGCCCTACTGCGACCCTTCTTTTAACGTCTGTCCTACGGCTACCGTCCTTTTAACGGTCTGGCCTACGGCGGCCGTCTTTTTGACGGTCTGTCCTACGGTGACCCGTTCTTTTAACAGTCTGTCCTACGGTGACCAGTTCTTTTAACGGCCTGTCCAATGGCGACCCATTGTTTTAACGGCGTGTGTTTTGGTGACCCAGTTTTTTCGCGACCTGCCACTACACTTTTTTCTTGAAACTTGTCCTTTGGCGACTCGTTCTCTTACCGACCTATCCTTATCCTACACAGTCTTTTTGAGACTTGTCTTTGTCTACCCGTTTCTTTACCATCGTGTACTTATGCTACCGACTAGTTTTACGACATGTCCATGTGGTACAAAGTGTGTTTGAGACTTGTCCTTTGGCGACCCGTTCCTTTAGCGATCTCTCCATATGCTAACCAATTCTTTTTTTAACCTCTACATATGCTATTCATTGTTTGTGAAACTTGTCCTTTGGCGACCCGTTCTGTTAGCGACCTATCGTTATGCTACACAGTCTTTTTGAGACTTGTCCTTTGGCGACCCGTTGTTTTAGCGATCTCTTCATATGCTACCTAGTTTTTTCGACCTGTCCATATGCTACTCATTGTGTTTGAGACTTGTCCTTTGGCGACCAGTTTTCTTAGCAACATGTCCTTGTGCTAAAACCTATTTTAATGACCTGTCCATATGGTATAATCAAGTCGAAAGAAATAGTAGGCAAATTGTCCATCACCATTATCATTCAGTCCGTTTTCCACAATGTGATGATCATGAAAAACATCCATAGGCAGAGGGCAACATCTGCTATATAAGAACATAAATTCATTCTTTAAAACAACAAAGGGTGTGGAATAAAGCACAATGAAAATTGTAATGGATAATTTGCCTCTGATTTTCTTTGCCGCTGACTGTACAATACGTTTTTTAGACTTGTCCTTTAACGTTCTTTTAGCGATGTGTCCATATTCTACACAGTCTTTCTGAGACTTTTCATTTGGCGACCCATTTTTTTGGAGGCCTGTTGTTCGGCAACACACTGTTTTTGTTGCTTTCCATATGCTACACAATATTTTTGAGAATTGTCCTTTGGCGACCCAGTCTCTTTGCGACGTGTCCATATTGTCCAATGTTTTTTTGAGACTTGTCCTTTGGTTCTTTTAGCAATGTGTCCTTATGCTACCGACTATTTTCACGACCTGTCTTTCTTCGACCCAGTCTTGTTGCAGCCTTTCCATATGCTACACAGTGTTTCTGAGGCTTCTCATTTGGCGGTCTGTTGTTCGGCAACCCACTGTTTTTACAGCCTTTCCATATGCTACACAGTATGTTTGAGAATTGTCCTTTGGCGACCTGTTCCTTTAGCGGCCTGTCCTTCTGCGACCCAGTCTTATTGCAGCCTTTCCATACGATACACACTATTTTTGAGATTTGTCCTTTGGTGACCCATTCTTTTAGCGACCTGTTCTTATGCTGCACAGTCTTTTTGAGACTTGTACTTTGGCGACCCGTTGTTTAAAGGACCTGTCCTTATGGTAAACAGTATTTCTGACACTTGTCCTTTGTTGATCCGTTTGTTTAGCGACATGTCGTTGTGACTCCTATATTTTTTGAGACTTGGCCTTTGGCGACCTGTTCCTTTAGTGACCTGTCCTTATGCTACACAGTATTTTTGAGACTTGTCGTTTGCTGACATGTTCTTGGAGCGGATCGTCCTACGGCGACCGTTGATTTAACGGTCTGCTCTACGGCGACCGTTCTTTTAACCGTCTGTCCTAAGGCGACCGTTCATTAAACGGTCTGTCCTACGGCGACCGTCCTTTTAACGGTCTGTCCTACGGCGACCGTCCTTTTAACGGTCTGTCCTACGGTGACCCGTTCTTTTAACAGCCTGTCCTACGGTGACCCTTTCGTTTAACGGCCTGTCCTATGGCGACCCTTTCTTTTAACGGCCTTTTTTTGTTACCAAGTTTTTTCGCGACCTGCAACTACACTTTTTTCTTGAAACTTGTCCTTTGGCGACTCGTTCTCTTAGCGACCTATCCTTATGCTACACATGCCCGGTTCGCTCAACGCACGTTAAATTATAAAGAAGCGTTAAATCAAGTTAACGCTACATTAGCACATTGAGGCATTTCTCCAACCTTCGTTAAGGCTAACAGACCTCTAATGTCGTCGTTAAATCTAAAGGCACTCTTTTGCTTCATTAAAGTGCTTAACAGCGCGTTTTGTTGGGTCGGAAATAAGATGGTGAAATTGCGTATGCCAGCTGTTGTGTTAAAAGGTTATCCCAAACTGATTTGAACACATTATTTGCATACCATCGCAAAACATACACTAGATCGATTTCTTTCTACAGCAAAAATAATTTTCCCATTTCGTATTTCATATTATAAATTCGTACTGCAAATCAAAATCACATGTAAGTTAAATGATAAATATTGTATCAATGTACTTTTTAAAGTTTTGTCAATAATGGCATCGTGATCATCACACATTATTCAAATTTTATTAATTTTGCCTGTCGAACCAAAAATATATGCTTATACGAACTTGATGTTTTTAAAATGCATATTGGGCTTCCACCTTCAATGCACTGTAACCATAAACACAAAATATCGCATGACGTTTTAAAAATGTAACCTCCTTTTACATATTTCAATTTGTATAAGGTGAAGTTATTCATCAAAATAGTCGTCCATGCCGTTTTCCAGTGGATCACATAGAAACTGGAGAAAGCCGTGGTTTCTTCTGTTTATGCTTATGTCTGCTTATAACTACCATTCCAATTTTATGATGTTTTTTAAAGTGAAAAATGTCAGAAAACGTAAGAGATAAAATTAAAATGAAGCAACTGTCCTAGAAATAGGCAATACACGTCCTGTACTCTCATTTAATGTAAAATAAATTTGTGACATTACACAATGTAGCCTGCAATCTTTCAAAGTAGTAGGGAATTGTTCTTTCGAACTTTTCAAAATTATTATCCACCTACTCCAATTAACATAATGGAAAAAAATGATATTGCAGTGACCAGAATGCTCGACACAAATGTTCATCATTCTATATTCTGAATCACAAGCGGCTAGGGACAGCTGTAGCAAACTGGAGATACTAAAAGCACCAAACCTGACCTGCCTAACCTAACCAAGTACAGAAATAAAGAAAACCTGCCTAACCTATTTACTTATTTAGCTTGTAGCTGTACGTAAGTACTGCAGAATAAAACATGTTGTTTAATATAATGTGAGTCTTAATATAATCACAAAATCAAAACAATTATTATGCAGTATATTGAAAATGGGCTGACATATAACGGTGCAGATGGAAATTAAATCGTATTCATAACAAACTGAAAGAGCACTTAAAAATTGAAAAAAATAATCAACCGTTCCATGTACAAGGTACATTTACGAACGTCTACCATCTCATCACGTAATATACCTTACATATGTTGTTTCATTAAGAAAAAAAGCTTGAGGTGCTAAGCAGTTTCAAGTATATAGTTTCGTGCATGGACATTGTAACATTTTGACATTGTGCAGTGACATAAAACACACTACCATCCATTCGGAAATCATTCCTTGTACGTACAAGTGGTAATGATATTGTCTGAGTGCACTTGTTATATTTTTTACCAGTTATGATAAATTAAATGTAAAATATATTAATCAACCGTTCCATGTACAAGGTACATTTTCTGAATGACTACAATTTCATCACATAATGAATAACCAAACATATTGTAGAGAACCGTACTACACATGTATGTTTCATTAAGGAAAAAAGCTTCAGGTCCTAAGCAGTTTAAAGGTGTTGTCGTTTCGTGCATGGAAATTGTAAGAGTATACATATTTGTTTGAAAAACACACTACTATCCTTTCGGAAAATTTTCCTTGTACATACGTACAAGTGGTAATGGTACTGTCTAACAGTGCATTTGTTTTTTTTTTACCAGTTATGATAAATCAAATGTAAAATATCATATTAATCAACCGTTCTATGTACAAGGTATATTTTCTGAATGACTACGATTTCATCACATAATGAATAACCAAACATAATGTAAGGTACCGTACTACACATGTATTTTCATTAAGAAAAAAGCTTAATCCTAAGCTGTTTCTCGTAATGTAGTTTCGTGCATGGACATTGTAAAAGTATGCAAACTTGTTTGTAAAACACACTACCACGCATTCGGAAATTATTCTTTGCACGGTACGTTCGTACAAGTGGTGAGGATACTGTCGAACAGTGTACTTGTCCTTTTTTACTATTTATGATAAATCAAATATAAAATATCGTATTGTATTATATATATTTTTTCTTTGAAAAATATTTGTACGAAACAAAAACACAACCATTCAGAAACGTCCCTTGTACATATGCATGAACGGTAATCATACTGGTAAACATTTCACGTGCCTTCTTTTTTTATCAAGTGATTATTTGGAAACAGTAGATTTCTTGTTTGCAATGCCACATTCACATCAATGCCAATAGAAGTGACTTGCAGTATTTACATATTATTTAATTGCCATGGCACAGTAAGTTAAGTTATGCATGGTGTACATTTCGTGAAATGTTCTTTCGTTGAGGAAAATTATTATAACAAACACACATTCATTTCCACCTTTAGGCCTCTTTTGCAATGCCATTTTAATATAATTAAATTTATCAAACTTCAAACAGATTACCCTAACCTAGAACAGTAGGTTTTATTTATATATTTATGATCTTATATTGGCAGTCGGTAGGCACTCATTTAAATCTAACTTACGAAATTACAATGTAACTGTTAATCCTAATGCATAACATTTTCGGTGTGCAGACGTAAATACCTAACTAACGTTCATTTCTTAAACATATATTTATGTGTTACACATTACTTTATTTATTTTTGTTCCTGGGATTTCATACAAAAAAGCCCAAATCTACTTACGCACAGTCTACTGTCCACGGTGCAACCAATGAAAACGTTGTATTTCTCGTATCAAAGTATGAGAATAGCAAGGCATCAAAGCAAAACGTCAATAACGTGTCGTTAGTTAACGGGCCTATAGAATCGCTTGAGCGAACATTAAAAGTTTAACAGGCTGCTAAGATTTTAGTAATGCGTTAACTATCAACTCGTTAAGAACGTTTTAAAGATGGTTGAGAGAACCGGGCAACAGTCTTTTTGAGACTTGTCTTTGGCTACCCGTTCTTTTATCATCGTGTGCTTATGCTACCGACTAGTTTTACGACATGTCAATGTGGTACAAAGTGTGTTTGAGACTTGTCCGTTGGCGAGCCGTTCCTTTAGCGATATCTTCATATGCTACCCTGTTTTTTTTCAACCTCTCAATATGCTACTCATTGTTTTTGAGACTTGTCCTTTGGCGACCAGTTTTATTAGCAACATGTGCTTGTGCTAAAACCTATTTTAATGACCTGTCCATATGGTATACCCAACGGTGAAGGAAATAGTAGGCAAATTGTCCATCACCATTTTAATTCATTCCGTTTTCCACATTGTGATGATCATGAAAAACATCAATATGCAGAGGGCAACATCTGCTATGTATGAACATAAATTCATTCCTTAAAACAACAAACGGTGTGGAATAAAGCGCAATGAAAATTGTAATGGACAGTTTGCCTTAAATTTCTTTGCCGTTGACTGTAGAATTCGTTTTTGAGACTTGTCCATTAACGACGCGTTCTTTTAGCGATGTGTCCATATTCTACACAGTCTTTCTGAGACTTCTCATTTGGCACCCATTCTTTTGGCGGCCTGTTGATCTACAACCCACTGTTTTTGCAGCCTTTTTGTGAATTGTCCTTTGGCGACCCAGTCTTTTTGCGACCTGTTCATATTGCCCAATGTGTTTTTGAGACTTGTCCTTTGGTTCTTTTAGCAATGTATCCGTATGTTACCGACTATTTTCACGACCTGTCCATATGGTGCAATGTATTTGTGAGACTTGTCCTTTGGCAACCTGTTCCTTTAGCGGCCTGTCCTTCTGCGTCCCAGTCTTGTTGAGGCCTTTCAATTTGCTACACACTATTTTTGAGACTTGTCCTTTGGTGACCCCTTCTTTTAGCGACCTGTTCTAATGCTACACAGTCTTTCTGAGACTTCTCATTTGGCGGCCTGTTGTTCGGCAACCCACTGTTTTTACAGCCTTTCCATATGCTACACAGTATTTTTGAGAATTGTCCTTTGGCGACCTGTTCCATTAGCGGCCTGTCCTTCTGCGACCCAGTCTTATTTCAGCCTTTCCATAGGATACACGGGCCTCCCCGATGGCGCAGTGGTAGCGTCGTCGCCTTGTAATCAAGGGGTCCCGTGTTCGATACCCGGTGGAGGCACAAGTGGTTCGGATCCCACTTTAAACTGTAGGTCCAGTCCCGATTAGCCTTACTGTGCATAAAGTGGACTTAAAACACCAAATCAATTCAATTCATTTCATACGATACACACTATTTTTGAAACTTGTTCTTTGGTGACCCATTCTTTCAGTGACCTGTTCTTATGCTACACAGTCTTTTTGAGACTTTTACTTTGGCGACCCGTTCTTTAAAGGACCTGTCCTTATGGTAAGCAGTATTTCTGACACTTGTCCTTTTTTGATCCGTTTGTTTAGCGACCTGTCGTTCTGACACCCATATTTTTTGAGACTTGGAATTTGGCGACCTGTTCCTTTAGTGACCTGTCCTTGTGCTACACAGTATTTTTGAGACTTGTCTTTTGCTGACATGTTCTTGGAGCGGCTCGTCCTACGGCGACCGTTGATCTAACGGTCTGCCCTACGGCGACCGTTCTTTTAACCGTGTGTCCTACGGCGACCGTTCTTTTAACGGCCTTTTTTTTGTTACCCAGTTTTTTCGCGACCTGCCACTACACTTTTTTCTTGAAACTTGTCCTTTGGCGACTCGTTCTCTTAGCGACCTATCCTTATGCTACACAGTCTTTTTGAGACTTATCTTTGGCTACCCGTTGTTTTACCATCCTGTGCTTATGCTACCGACTAGTTTTACGACTTATCCATGTGGTACAAAGTGTGTTTGAGTCTTGTCCTTTGGCGACTAGTTTTCTTAGCAACATGTCCTTGTGCTAAAATTTATTTTAGTGACCTATCCGTATGGTATACCCAACGTCGAAAGAAATAGTAGGGAAATTGTCCATCACCATTATCATTCAGTCAGTTTTCCACAATGTCATGATCATGAAAAACATCCATAGGCAGAGGGCAACATCTGCTATGTGTGAACATAAATTCATTCCTTGAAACAACAAAGGGTGCGGAATAAAGCGGAATGAAAATTATAATGGACAATTTGCCTCTGATTTTCTTTGCCGTTGACTATACAATGTGTTTGAGACTTTGAAACTTGTCCTTTAACGACCCGTTCTTTTAGCGATGTGTCCATATTCTACACAGTCTTTCTGAGACTTCTCATTTGGCGACCCATTCTTTGGGCGGCCTGTTGTTCGGCAACCCATTGATTTTGCAGCCTTTCCATATGCTACACAGTATTTTTGAGAATTGTACTTTGGCGACCCAGTCTTTTTGCGACGTGTCCATATTGTCCAATGTGTTTTTGAGACTTGTCCTTTGGTTCTTTTAGCAATGTGTCCTTATGCTACCGACTATTTTCACGACCTGTCTATATGGTACAAACTATTTGGGAGCCTTGTCCTTTGGCAACCTGTTCCTTTAGCGGCCTGTCCTTCTGCGACCCAGTCTTGTTGCAGCCTTTCCATATGCTACACAGTCTTTCTGAGACTTCTCATTTGGCGGCCTGTTGTTCAACAACCAACTGTTTTTACAGCCTTTCCATATGCTACACAGTACTTTTGAGAATTTTCCACTGGCGACTTGTTCCTTTAGCGGTCTGTCCTTCTGCGACCCAGTCTTATTTCATCCTATCCATACGCTACACACTATTTTTGAGATTTGTCCTTGGTGAACAGTATTTCTGACACTTGTCCCTTGTTGATCCGTTTCTTTAGCGACCTGTCGTTGGGACTCCTATATTTTTTGAAGCTTGGCCTTTTTCGGCCTGTTCCTTTTGTGACAGTATTTTGTGAGACTTGTCTTTTGCTGACATGTTCTTGTAGCGGATCGTCCTACGCCGACCAGTTTTCTTAGCAACATGTCCTTCTGCTAAAACCTATTTTAATGACCTGTCCATATGGTATACCAACCGTCGAAAGAAGTAGTAGGCAAATTGTCCATCACCATTATCATTCAGTCCGTTTTCCACAATGTGATGATCATGAAAAACGTCCATAGGCAGAGGACATCATCTGCTATGTATGAACATAAATTCATTCGTTAAAACAACAAAGGGTGTGGAATAAAGCGCAATGAAATTGTAATGGATAATTTGCCTGTGATTTTCTTTCCCGTTGACTGTACAATTCGTTTTTGAGACTTGTCCTTTAACGACCCGGTTCCTTTGGATCTTTTAGCAATGTATCCGTATGCTACCGACTATTTTCACGACCTGTCCATATGGTACAAAGTATTTGTGAGACTTGTCCTTTGGCAACCTATTCCTTTAGCGACCTGTTCTTATGCTACACAGTCTTTTTGAGACTTGTACTTTGGCGACCCGTTCTTTAAAGGACCTGTGCTTATGGTGAATAGTATTTCTGACACTTGTCCTTTGTTGATCCGTTTCTTTAGCGACCTGTCGTTGTGACTCCTATATTTTTTGAGGCTTGGCATTTTTCGAACTGTTCCTTTTGTGACAGTATTTTTTGAGACTTGTCTTTTGCTGACATGTTCTTGTAGCGGATCGTCCTACGGCGACCAGTTTTCTTAGCAACATGTCCTTGTGCTAAAACCTATTTTAATGACCTGTCCATATGGTATACCAACCGTCGAAAGAAATAATAGGCAAATTGTCCATCACCATTTTTATTCATTCCGTTTTCCACATTGTGATGATCATGAAAAACATCAATATGCAGAGGGCAACATCTGCTATGTATGACCATAAATTCATTCCTTAAAACAACAAAGGGTGTGGAATAAAGCGCAATGAAAATTGTAATGGACAGTTTGCCTTAAATTTCTTTGCCGTTGACTGTAGAATTCGTTTTTGAGACTTGTCCATTAACGACGCGTTCTTTTAGCGATGTGTCCATATTCTACACAGTCTTTCTGAGACTTCTCATTTGGCACCCATTCTTTTGGCGGCCTGTTGTTCTGCAACCCACTGTTTTTGCAGCCTTTTTGTGAATTGTCCTTTGGCGACCCAGTCTTTTTGCGACCTGTTCATATTGCCCAATGTGTTTTTGAGACTTGTCCTTTGGTTCTTTTAGCAATGTATCCGTATGTTACCGACTATTTTCACGACCTGTCCATATGGTGCAATGTATTTGTGAGACTTGTCCTTTGGCAACCTGTTCCTTTAGCGGCCTGTCCTTCTGCGTCCCAGTCTTGTTGCGGCCTTTCTATATGCTACACACTATTTTTGAGACTTGTCCTTTGGGGACCCCTTCTTTTAGCGACCTGTTCTAATGCTACACAGTCTTTCTGAGACTTCTCATTTAGCGGCCTGTTGTTCGGCAACCCACTGTTTTTACAGCCTTTCCATATGCTACACAGTATTTTTGAGAATTGTCCTTTGGCGACCTGTTCCATTAGCGGCCTGTCCTTCTGCGACCCAGTCTTATTTCAGCCTTTCCATAAGATACACAGGCCTCCCCGATGGCGCAGTGGTAGCGTCATCGCCTTGTAATCAAGGGGTCCCGTGTTCGATACCCGGTGGAGGCACAAGTGGTTCGGATCCCACTTTAAACTGTAGGTCCAGTCCCGATTAGCCTTACTGTGCATAAAGTGGACTTAAAACACCAAATCAATTCAATTCATTTCATACGATACACACTATTTTTGAGACTTGTTCTTTGGTGACCCATTCTTTTAGTGACCTGTTCTTATGCTACACAGTCTTTTTGAGACTTGTACTTTGGCGACCCGTTCTTTAAAGGACCTGTCCTTATGGTAAGCAGTATTTCTGACACTTGTCCTTTGTTGATCCGTTTGTTTAGCGACCTGTCGTTCTGACTCCCATATTTTTTAAGACTTGGAATCTGGCGACGTCTTCCTTTAGTGACCTGTCCTTGTGCTACACAGTATTTTTGAGACTTGTCTTTTGCTGACATGTTCTTGGAGCGGCTCGTCCTACGGCGACCGTTGATCTAACGGTCTGCCCTACGGCGACCGTTCTTTTAACCGTGTGTCCTACGGCGACGGTTCTTTTAACGGCCTTTTTTTTGTTACCCAGTTTTTTCGCGACCTACCACTACACTTTTTTCTTGAAACTTGTCCTTTTGCGACTCGTTCTCTTAGCGACCTATCCTTATGCTACTCGTGCCCGGTTCGCTCAACCATCTTTAAAACGTTCTTAACGAGTTGATAGTTAACGCATCACTAAAATCTTAGCAGCCTGTTAAACTTTTAATGTTCGCTCAAGCGATTTTATAGGCCCGTTAACTAACGACATGTTAGAGACGTTTTGCTTTGATGCCTTGCTATTCTCATACTTTGATACGAGAAATGCAACGTTTTCATTGGTTGCACCGTGGAGAGTAGACTGTGCGTAAGCGGATTGTTTTTTGTATGAAATCCCAGGAACAAAATAAATAAAGTAATGTGTAACACATAAATATATGCTTAAGAAATGAATGTTAGTTAGGTATTTACATCTGCACACCGAAAATGTTATGTATTAGGATTAACAGTTACACTGTAATTTCGTAAGTTAGATTTAAATGAGTGCCTACCGACTGCCAATAAAATATATAATAAAAACTACTGTTCTAGGTTAGGGTAATCTGTTTGAAGTTTGATAAATTTAATTATATTACAATGGCATTGCAAAAGAGGCCTAAAGGTGGAAATGAACGTGTGTTTGCTATAATAATTTTCCTCAACAAAAGAGAACATTTCACGAAATGTACACCATGCATAACTTAACTTACTGTGCCATGGCAATTAAATATGTAAATATTGCAAGTCACTTCTATTGACATTGATGTGAATGTGGCATTGCAAACAAGAAATCTACTGTTTCCAAATAATCACTTGATAAAAAAAGAAGGCACGTGAAATGTTTACCAGTATGATTACCGTTCATGCATATGTACAAGGGACGTTTCTGAATGGTTGTGTTTTTGTTTCGTACAAATATTTTTCAAAGAAAAAAAATATATATAATACAATACGATATTTTATATTTGATTTATCATAAATGGTAAAAAGGACAAGTATCCTCACCACTAGTACGACCGTACCGTGCAAAGAATAATTTCCGAATGCGTGGAAGTGTATTTTACAAACGAACCTGCAAAATTTTACAATGTCCATGCACGAAACTACATTACCAGAAACAGCTTAGGATTAAGCTTTTTTCTTAATGAAACATACATGTGTAGTACGATACTTTACATTATGTGATGAAATTGTAGTCATTCAGAAAATGTACCTTGTACATGGAACGGTTGATTAATATGATATTTTACATTTGATTTATCATAACTGGTAAAAAAAAACAAAAACAAGTGCACTGTTAGACAGTACCATTACCACTTGTACGTATGTACAAGGAAAAATTTCAGAATGGATGTTAGTGTGTTTTTCAAACAAATATGTATACTCTTACAATTTCCATGCACGAAACGACAACACCTTCAAACTGCTTAGGACCTGAAGCTTTTTTCCTTAATGAAACATACATGTGTAGTACGGTTCTTTACAATATGTTTGGTTATTCATTATGTGATGAAATTGTAGTCATTCAGAAAATGTACCTTGTACATGGAACGGTTGATTAACATGATATTTTACATTAAATTTATCGTAACTGGTAAAAAAAAAGTGCACTCAGACAATATCATTACCACTTGTACGTATGTACAAGGAATAATTTTCGAATGCATGGTAGTGTGTTTTATGTCACTGCACAATGTCAAAATGTTACAATGTCCATGCACGAAACTATATACCTGAAACTGCTTAGGACCTCAAGTTTTTTTCCTTAATGAAACAACATATGTAATCTATATTACGTGATGAGATGGTAGTCGTCCGTAAATGTACCTTGTACATGTAACGGATGATTATTTCTTTCAATTTTTAAGTGCTCTTTCAGTTTGTTATGAATACGATTTAATTTCCATTTGCACCGTTATATGTCAGCCCATTTTCAATATACTGCATAATAATTGTTTTGATTTTGTGATTATATTAAGACTCACGTTATATTAAACAACATGTTTTATTCTACAGTACTTACGTACAGCTACGAGCTAAATAAGTAAATAGGTTAGGCAGGTTTTCTTTATTTCTGTACTTGGTTAGGTTAGGCAGGTCAGGTTTCGTGCTTTTAGCATCTCCAGTTTGCTACAGCTGTCCCTAGCCGCTTGTGATTCAGAATATAGAATGATGAACATTTGTGTCGAGCATTCTCGTCACTGCAAAATCATTTTTTTCCATTATGTTAATTGGACTAGGTGGATAATAATTTGAAAAGTTCGAAAGAACAATTCCCTACTACTTTGAAATATTGCAGGCTACATTGTGTAATGTCACAAATTTATTTTACATTAAATGAGAGTATAGGAGGTGTATTGCCTATTTCTAGGAAAGTTGCTTCATTTTAATTTTCTCTCTTACGTTTTCTGACATTTTTCAGTATAAAAAGCAACATAAAATTGGAATGGTAGTTATAAGCAGACATAAGCATAAACACAAGAAACCACGACTTTCTCCAGTTTCTATGTGATCCACTGGAAAACGGCGTGGACGACGACACCGAATATTTTGGCGAATAACTTCACCTCATACAAATTGAAATATGTAAAAGGTGGTTACATTATTTTAAAAAGTCATGCGATATTTTGTGTTTATGGTTACAGTGCATTGAGGGTGGAAGCCCAATATGCATTTTAAAAACATCAAGTTCGTATAATTAACTATAAGCATATATTTTTGGCTCGACAGGCAAAATTAATAAAATTTGAATAATGTGTGATGATCACGATGCCATTATTGACAAAACTTTAAAAAGTACATTGATACAATATTTCTCATTTAACTTACATGTGATTTCTGATTTGCAGTACGAATTTATAATATGAAATACGAAATGGGGAGAATTATTTTTGCTGTAGAAAGAAATCGAACTAGTGTATGTTTTGCGATGGTATGCAAATAATGTGTGCAAATCGGTTTGGGATAACCTTTCAACACAACAGCTGGCATACGCAATTTCGCCATTTCATTTCCGACACAACACAACGCGCTGTTAAGCACTTTAATGAAGCAAAAGAGTGCCTTTAGATTAACGACGACATTAGAGGTCTGTTAGCCTTAACGAAGGTTGGAGAAATGCCTCAATGTGCTAATGTAGCGTTAACTTGATTTAACGCTTCTTTAAAATTTAACGCGCGTTGAGCGAACCGGGCAACAGTCTTTTTGAGACTTGTCTTTGGCTACCCGTTGTTTTACCATCCTGTGCTTATGCTACCGACTAGTTTTAAGACTTGTCCATGTGGTACAAAGTGTGTTTGAGTCTTGTCCTTTGGCGACCAGTTTTCTTAGCAACATGCCCTTGTGCTAAAATTTATTTTAATGGCCTGTCCGTATGGTATACCCAACGTCGAAAGAAATAGTAGGGAAATTGTCCATCACCATTATCATTCAGTCAGTTTTCCACAATGTGATGATCATGAAAAACATCCATAGGCAGAGGGCAACATCTGCTATGTATGAACATAAATTCATTCCTTGAAACAACAAAGGGTGCGGAATAAAGCGGAATGAAAATTGTAATGGACAATTTGCCTCTGATTTTCTTTGCCGTTGACTATACAATGTGTTTGAGACTTTGAGACTTGTCCTTTAACGACCCGTTCTTTTAGCGATGTGTCCATATTCTACACAGTCTTTCTGAGACTTCTCATTTGGCGACCCATTCTTTTGGCGGCCTGTTGTTCGGCAACCCATTGATTTTGCAGCCTTTCCATATGCTACACAGTATTTTTGAGAATTGTACTTTGGCGACCCAGTCTTTTTGCGACGTGTCCATATTGTCCAATGTGTTTTTGAGACTTGTCCTTTGGTTCTTTTAGCAATGTGTCCTTATGCTACCGACTATTTTCACGACCTGTCTATATGGTACAAACTATTTGGGAGCCTTGTCCTTTGGCAACCTGTTCCTTTAGCGGCCTGTCCTTCTGCGACCCAGTCTTGTTGCAGTCTTTCCATATGCTACACAGTCTTTCTGAGACTTCTCATTTGGCGGCCTGTTGTTCAACAACCAACTGTTTTTACAGCCTTTCCATATGCTACACAGTACTTTTGAAAATTTTCCTTTGGCGACTTGTTCCTTTAGCGGCCTGTCCTTCTGCGACCCAGTCTTATTTCAGCCTTTCCATACGCTACACACTATTTTTGAGATTTGTCTTTGGTGAACAGTATTTCTGACACTTGTCCTTTGTTGATCCGTTTCTTTAGCGACCTGTCGTTGGGACTCCTATATTTTTTGAGGCTTGGCCTTTTTCGACCTGTTCCTTTTGTGACAGTATTTTGTGAGACTTGTCTTTTGCTGACATGTTCTTGTAGCGGATCGTCCTACGGCGACCAGTTTTCTTAGCAACATATGGTATACCAACCGTCGAAAGAAGTAGTAGGCAAATTGTCCATCACCATTATGATTCAGTCCGTTTTCCACAATGTGATGAACATGAAAAACGTCCATAGGCAGAGGACATCATCTGCTATGTATGAACATAAATTCATTCGTTAAAACAACAAGGGGTGTGGAATAAAGCGCAATGAAAATGTAATGGATAATTTGCCTGTGATTTTCTTTCCCGTTGACTGTACAATTCGTTTTTGAGACTTGTCCTTTAACGACCCGGTTCCTTTGGATCTTTTAGCAATGTATCCGTATGCTACCGACTATTTTCACGACCTGTCCATATGGTACAAAGTATTTGTGAGACTTGTCCTTTGGCAACCTATTCCTTTAGCTACCTGTTCTTATGCTACACAGTCTTTTTTGGGACTTGTACTTTGGCGACCCGTTCTTTAAAGGACCTGTGCTTATGGTGAATAGTATTTCTGACACTTGTCCTTTGTTGATCCGTTTCTTTAGCGACCTGTCGTTGTGACTGCTATATTTTTTGAGGCTTGGCATTTTTCGACCTCTTCCTTTTGTGACAGTATTTTTTGAGACTTGTCTTTTGCTGACATGTTCTTGTAGCGGATCGTCCTACGGCGACCAGTTTTCTTAGCAACATGTCCTTGTGCTAAAACCTATTTTAATGACCTGTCCATATGGTATACCAACCGTCGAAAGAAATAGTAGGCAAATTGTCCACAATGTGATGATCATGAAAAACATCCATAGGCAGAGGGCAACATCTGCTATGTATGAACATAAATTCATTCCTTAAAACAACAAAGGGTGCCGAATAAAGCGCAATGAAAATTGTAATGGACAATTTGCCTCTGATTTTCTTTGCCGTTGACTATACAATGTGTTTGAGACTTTGAGGCTTGTCCTTTTACGACCCGTTCTTTTAGCGATGTGTCCATAATCTACACAGTCTTTCTGAGACTTCTCATTTGGCGACCCATTCTTTTGGAGGCCTGTTGTTCGGCAACCCATTGATTTTTCAGCCTTTCCATATGCTACACAGTATTTTTGAGAATTGTGCTTTGGCGACCTAGTCTTTTTGCGACGTGTCAATATTGTCCAATGTGTTTTTGAGTCCTTTGGTTCATTTAGCAATGTGTCCTTATGCTACCGACTATTTTCACGACCTGTGTATATGGTACAAAGTATTTGGGAGCCTTGTCCTTTGGCAACCTGTCCCTTTAGCGGCCTGGCGTTCTGCGACCGAGTCTTGTTGCAGCCTTTCCATATGCTACACAGTCTTTCTGAGACTTCTCATTTGGCGGCCTGTTGTTCAACATCCAACTGTTTTTACTGCCTTTCCATATGCTACACAGTACTTTTGAGAATTTTCCTTTGGCGACTTGTTCCTTTAGCGGCCTTTTGTGACAGTCAGATTTACCGACGTCATTATTATTATTATTGTCCATAGCGGTAAAAAATGTGTTGATTCAAAGCGTTGAGAGTTTTAAGTTGTAAGAATACATATTTGATTTTTGCCAAGCCGACGAGAGGAGCGAGACGCTCACGTGTCTTAAGGGTGAGCACCTGAAGGGTCACGTTATGCGTCTAAAGCTTAGGAAATTCGACCGTAATGACGAACATTTAAATATCTCGGTTTCCAGCGGTCAGATTCACGTGAAACTTATACCAGCGCAGCGGCATGTGTGCAAGGACGGATATGTGGAGTTTCGTCGCGATCAAGCAACAATTACGGACGCCAGATCAAATCGGTTGTAATTGATCAGTTTGTGGACACCGGTTGCAATTGGGCTATGGGCGACAGCGAGGCTGAGGCTTAATCCGCACAAACTCAACTTCGAGCACGGCTCGTCCCACTTGGGAGACAATAGAGCAAAGTGAAATGACCTCTTCGGAAGCGTCACTTCAACGAACGCCTAGCGTCTCTTTTCAAAATCTAAATAAAACGAAGGACATGGTATAGCAAATGATTAAAAAAAAAGAAGAAAGGTGGCGTTTATGGTTCGAACCTAGGCTACGTTACTTATAAGGCATGGATGTTCTTTCAGGTAATGAGAAATTAAAATGTACAAACACAATTTGAATTAGATATGATTAGGAATGTACATAGCGTGAACGGTCACTGGTTCGGCCATTGGAGGAGGACGATGATGTTCCTTCTACAATGGTCTTCGTTTACAAGCCAAATGTTGTTTTCACATGTAGGAATCAAAGTTGAAAATTCAGAAATCAGAACACTGAAACATGTTACGACATAATATTTTAATGCATCACTGTAGAAATACTTACAATTCCGCTCTCCTACTGAGGCACCATAAGAAAAACACACTGATACCGACCCACAATGCACCGGTCTAAACAAGTGAGCAACGCAGACCGCTGATGGTCGGCGTTATACGAACATAAACGCTATGTCTCGAGCACCATATCTAACCAGTTAAGTTAAAGAAGTTGAAATCACAAAGCTAGAAATTTAATCATGGTCTAGAGAGAGAAAACAGTTTCTCTCTGACCTACAAAGGTGCTGAAAGTTTTAACTGTGAATGTTCTAAAACTGTATCTCTAAAAAGTGACTGTCGAACTGCCAAATCGAAATGTGTCTATCGAACTGTAACTTTCCACTGCTTCTGCTAAGTCCTTACTTCATCTTTTCTTTCCGTTCTCCCAAGAATTGTCCTTCACTCTATTGGTCGTTGAACCTTTTGCTCCGCCCACACGTGGTCACTTCTGTATGTAGGGGCGATAATCGTAACACACGGGGGTGATAGGGGCCATATTCGCGTAGCACACAAACACAATAGCACCTTGTTTGAGAGCTGATCTCGAGGAATGAAAAGCATCTGTTCTAATTAATTTTAATGGCTCTCAGCTCAAATTTTATCGCACACAACTCGGACACTTCAGTAAAGTTATTCCTTCCTTTGCTGTCGAAATTGCATCGAAGCGAGGATATACGAAAAGAAATGTTCTGGCAGGGTTGGAGTTCAAGATTCCGTGCTATTTACTCTTGTCAATCCACTGTCAATGAGCCAGACTAGCGGGCAGTGGTCGTGGAATTTATGACGTCTCGTCCAGGCTGCCATGTGTAGGGTGATTGTCTAGAATCCGAGCCTGGCCAGCTGCAAACTCTCGCGAGGTCAGAGGATCTTTGTTTCCTACAGGGGAAAAAGTCTTTAAATTTTAAATGCCTGAAGTCCCAGGTGATTAGCTCCTTCTCGGCCGAAATCATCTCGATAGGCTCCATCTGGGCCGAAATTATCTTGACGTGAACCAGAGTTTAGATGGATTTGTACGGTACAGATATGGGAATTTATTGCCGGACACACTGTTTCCTTCACCTTGAAGTAGGGGTGGTGATATATGAGAGTTCATGGGAACAAACGCTGGTTTCTCGAGGCAGCTGTGTTTCTTCTCAGAGAGCCGAAAATTAAGATCTTGGGGGAAAGCGTAGAAAGACCGATGGGGATTTGTAATTGTCACATCGGTTATACATCCCCCTGCTCCCGAATAAAATTTGCTGAACTGTAGGGAAGCAAATTTTTCAGCTAGCTGTTGCATTGCCTCCTGCAGGACTTCTGATGTATCTTGCCTCACGATGTTAACTTAGGTCAGAATATAACCCTAGCACCCGTAGACTTAAGTGTTCGGGTCATATCTGCCTCTTATGGGCAAGTCTGCCTGTCTCTTTCCTCTTCCCATTGCTGTAGTTCTCTTCTGCTGCTCCTCCTCCTGCCTGGGTTGGCTCTGGGCAAGCGAGTTGTGCCCTTGCTGCTTCATTTGGGGTCCATGGCATCTTCTTCCTTCTAACTGCTGACTCTGGTGTCGAGTGGCTGAGGAATACGGTCGGTAATAATGGTGGGATGCCCTCATTGCCTAGTCATCTCGGAGTAGTAGCGTGTCCTGGCCTTCTCTTCTGCCATCTGGTCTGCTTGGCTGGAGCTCCCGTATCGGCTGAAGAAATGTGTCCGGAGTCTCCTTGGTGCATCTTCTCCTGCCATCTCTTTGGCTGTAGTATCTTATTCTGTGAAAGTTTTTAAAGGCATTAGAATATGCTTAGTTGAAAGTCTTAATTTATCTTCATGCACTTTCTTCACACGTCACAACTTCAAGTCTCTTTACCACTCTAAGTTCCTTGTCTTCTTGTACTTGACCACTATGTCTCTTGATTACATTTTTACGAGCAAAGAAAATTACACAAAAATTTTGTAGCTTCTACATAGATAGTATAATTATGAAAATCAATACATGATTTAATAAGATATTATATAAAAAATTGTTGGCTAGTTTTAAAATAAAAAATGAAAAATTACCGATACACATATTAAAATAAGAAAATTCCCTTTATTTATTTTTTTTTTCATGCACCCTTCTCTTCAACATTATCTCATCGTTTTTAGCTTATTTCATATTTCATTACTGGGCTCAAGGCTTTACCAACACAAGTCTATTCCACTAACACACTTCATAGGTTAGACAGTATTTGCTGCACGGGCATTCAGCCCCTTACATGTGCATACTTAAAACTATAATGGCTACTATGGGCAAATCTTCTGCTCTATGGCAGGAATTATGTGTGCATCATAGGCACCGTCATTATGCTATGTAAAGCATAGGCCTCCTTGGGCAAATTAAAATTAACACAACCCTTATAACAATACCATCCTTGTTATGTGTTGTTGGCAAGTGTATGTGGTAGAAGTATTTATTCTGTGTCTTATACCTCACATTAAGTAAAATTATGCAACTTGAGCCACTTAAGATGCAAAAATTTAAATATTCTCCTTATCAACATAAAAACAAACAGTGAATAATCATTATGGAGATCTAGCCTCCATTTTCTCCTGATCCAAGCTAAATGGTGCATGAAACTTGTTATTATAAAAACATAATCCTTATTTTACTATACAGACCCAACTTATTTTCTTCATCATACATCACTGGCCGTCACATGCCTTGGTTGGTCTGGTGTGTCTAGCCTATCAAATATCAACTATAATAAATCAAAATACACATTTAGATAAAAGTAGATAATCAGATAATAATCCATTGATATTAACATTTTCCTGTAAATATTGACAAACAAATGACAAAAAAAACCAAAGAAAGCTACTTCTTCTTCCAAGTAAATAAAAAGATTACATGGCACTATAATTGTGCTAATTATCCTTAGTAAACAAAATTATAAGTTTCACCACTAACTAGACATTAATAAAATGATAAGGTGACTTACTGAGTCACGTGTGCGCATTTATAGAGTTGCACCTGATTACACAAGTTTACAAGAATTAAGATTACAAAATGATAAAAACATAAAATTTAAACACACAAGAACAATAGAGTATATGATTGTTTAAATATAATAAAGAAGTTAATATGAGCAAATGTATGAGATTATTACAAACAGAAGACCTAACACCACCTTCTGTTAGTTAAATCATAAGAATCAAAAGATTAAAATACAACTATATTACAAGTGTATGCATGTGTATGAAATTTTTGCTTTTTGGTCGAGTGTAATTGTTGTCTTACTTATTCTTAAGCAATTGTTGCAATGTGTTAGCCCCGCAGGGCTATTTTATGAGGACTACGTAGTTAGGCCCTAACTTCTAGCAGCCAAATGTCGACCTGTCACGTGGCTGATAGAATCCAGGAACCGAACATGTCCAAACCCAACCCGCATGTATATATAAAAGAGTCCCCCCCTTGAATCCGACAGCAAGATAATATGTTGATAAAAAAAAAATCCCTTAAAGCCTAAAGAAGGCAAAGTGTAAAATAAAATATGCTCCGCGCATGAAAACTGTCGAATTCCGCAATGATTAAGTCTAATCCATATTAAAAATCATATTTAGCTCACGCTGCCATAGCGTCTTATGAGCTGTTGGGAGGAAAGGTGACACGCGGTGTGCTCCAGTCTTCCTCTTCCTAACTCCTTAACTTCCACACCAAAAAAATCTTTCCAAGTTACCCGGGGTATGTCAAAAGTATTCCAAAATGGTGGCAAAAATAAATTTTGAGTTCTAGTCTCCTTTGAGAATAGAAATTTTGATCTTTGAGGTTCTCTATAGCAAGAAATTAACCCTAGGGAGATATATAAAACGAAGAAGTTGGTCTCCCCTTTCATTATAAGTTTTTATTTATCATCAGGTCATCCATCGCATTCAGCATGTACAGGTAAGCACGCATGCTGAGAAAATTATTCAAGTTGATGGTTGCAAATTAAACAAGTTTTAAGTAAATATCCTGAAATAAAAGTAAAATTTTTACATAAATTCGAAGTTTCTCGGTTTACGAGCCTCCGATAGGACACCTTCGTATAAAAACTGGATAATTAAAAATAAAATTATGCAAGTCCTGGTTGATTTTTTGTAATTTCCCTCAAGGGTAGTCTGTTTATGACTTCAGTAATTAGTTTTCATAAAGATCCGACTGTAATTAAGCATTTTATGGCTGATTTAAAATTAAAGTTCTCCGCAAAAGTACTAGTTCAGACAAAATTTTGATTTTGATGTCACAGTAGTTCAATTTTATGAAGCAATACAAGCTTAACTCTTTATATTTTAGTAATTTATAGCTTAATTGTTATTATTAAGTTCTAAATGTAAGAATTTGTTACAAAAATCGTAGCTTTTATGCTGAAAATTCATTTTAAGTGCTTTATTTAACAGCGTAACGCTTTTAAGTTTGGAAAATGAAAGATAAGCCAAATATTGTTTTTAAGAACCAATTTTTAGGTTGAAGGAGAAATACAGAACAAGATTCTATTTACGCCATCCTGAGAATCAAGTGTAAAAGAGTCTCCCAGCCTCCAGTCCTTTAAGAGGACTTCCCTTTTTAAAGTATGCGTGTTATGTAACATGTGTATCATTAACATCCTGTGGAAAAAGATCTGGTCTCTTACCCTTCAACATCTTGAGGTACAACGTCCTTTTACCTTCGGTACAGTGCCACAGCTTCATGTTTTCCACATGCTGATTGGTTACCATCTGGCTGGTACAGCAGTCCAACAGTGTGAACACGTCAACTCGCTCTTCTTGATAGCAGTAATAAGGTCCGGAGAAGGTATTGCAGTACTTCCTGGTTATGGCATCTAATAAGCTACTAAGAAAGTGTGTTTTCAAAAAGATTAAGTTACCTACAGAGACCTTTTGCCTTTGGGACAATTGTGCATTTATCCTGGTATTTCTTTTGTTCCTTTCACCCGTTGTATTAATATTAGCCATGTACAGCTTATGCTCCCAGTTCATCTCTTCACCAGCTGGCAAATCAAAGTGTGTTTTTACTGCATTGTCAATGGGATAATTTAATTGAAGCTCTATGGGTGCAAAACCAGTGGAATGGTTGACACTTCCATTCAACAAGTTAACAACTTTGGTGACATGCTCTGGCCAAGCATTATGCGCGCCCTCACAGACCACTCGCATAAGCCGGTTCAAATCTTTGTGTATCCTCTCTACTAGGTTACTGCTTGGTTTGTATACCGGGGTGTAAGCAACCTTTATGCCTAGAGAGGCTAATGACTGTACATATTTATTTGCCTTGAACTGGACTCCGTTGTCACTCACTATTAAATTTGGGATCCCGAAATGTAAAAAATAGATATCAATTAGCTTCCGTAGTATGCTGTCGGTAGTACTGTTACGTAATGTGTAAGCGGTTAGAAACCTAGTTTTTGCATTTTGAATAGTTAGTAAGAATCTTTCACCTCTCTTACCCCTTGGTAATGGGCCCTGAATATCTATGAACAAAACAATATCTTTACCTTCCATACTGTGCATTAATAGCGTTTGTCTAGGTGGATGTGTGTTATCTTTGGTACTTTGACATGTAATGCAGTCTGCAACATAAGATCTGACATCTTTCCTCATATTTCTCCAATTATACAGTTTTAAAATCCTTCTCATCATTTTATCTACCCCAAAATGTCCTAAATTGTCATGGTAAGCTCTAAGAACTACTGGTACATTCATTCAAAAAATGATAATCCCTAGTAACTAGCAAGTTATTTGGCAAAATTTTGTAAAACTTAAACCAATTTCTAGACCTGGTTGAATTTTCTGTGTGTGTACCATCCAAAAACTGTATGATAGGAAGAAGTATGGGGTCTTTCCGTTGCTCCACAGCTACGAATTCAACGGAAAAGTCAAGTATCTCGTTACGGAACGGTTCACTTGTGGCATTTATATGTAAGTTTTCGGTTTCTTTACTTTCAAAAGTCCTGCTTAACAGGTCTGCCAGACCATTTTCTTTGCCCTTGCAGTAATGTACTTGAAACTGGTAGGCTTGCAACTGTAAAGACCACCTGGTCAGCCTAGCATTCCAGTTTTTTGAGCTGTTTAGCCACTGCAAAGCATGGTGGTCACAAATGACTGTAAATTTAGTACCAGCTACATATTGTCTAAATTTAGAAATGCAAAAGATTATACTCAAACACTCTAGTTCAGTGATGGTGTACTTCTCTTCATATGGTCTCAATGTTCTACTTACATAATAGATGACACGAGGCTCCCCGTTATCAATTTGAAATAGATATCCCCCTATGCCAATTCCACTCGCATCTGTCTGTATGAAAAATTCCTTTTGCATGTCAGGGTGGTGTAATGTAGCATCCCTGGCTATGGCATCTTTCATAGATAAGAAACTATTTTCTTCTTTTCTACCCCACTCCCACTTTTTGTCTTTCTTAAGCAAGTCAGTTAGCGGTTTACAGATTTCTGAATAACTGGGAATGAATTTTCTCAACCAACCAAAAGCACCTAAAATTTTCTGTAGTTGTTTCCTAGTTCTAGGTCTAGGAAGTTCAACTATTGACTGTATCCTATCTTGATTTATGTGAATCCCCTTCTGATCAATAGTATGGCCTAAATAGTTTATTTTTTCTTTGCAAAAGAAACTTTTCTTCAGTTTGATGGTCATGTTAGCAGCCCTAATCTTCAAAAACACTTCTTTTAAGAGCTCTATGTGCTCTTCGAAAGTCTCTGTCCTAATACATAAATCATCTACATAGATCATAACCTTATCTGAAAGTGTATCCCCCAGTGTTCTATTCATAACTTCAGTAAAGGCTTGCACTCCGTTCGAAGAACCAAAAACTAACCTTTTATACTGGTATAGTTTACCATCGAAACTGAACGCTGTAAGTGGTTTAGACTCTTCGGTAATCAAAATCTGGTAAAAACCTGAAAACATGTCTATGGTGGTTATGTATTTCTTGCCTTGAAAACCTTGCAAAGCCTCATCTATCCTAATAGGCTTTGTTTGAATTAATTTCTGGTGCAAGTTGACATTACGCATGTCGGTGCAAATGCGTAGTGACCCATCAGATTTCGGTATTACCACCAGGGGGTTGAGGTGACAAGATTCACTAAATTCTATTATATCCCACTCTAAAAGTTTCTGTAAGTGTTCCCTGACTTGAGATTTATAGTTATACGGTATAGGATAAGTCTTCGCTACCAAAGGTTCTGCGGTATCTACCTCTATTTTATGCACATACTTATTGCAACACCCAGGCTTGTCATCAAAAAGATCATTAAATTCTAATAAAGTATCTAAAAGTATATCCTTTTCAGTAGGATTTAGGATTTCTGCATCTTGTGCTTTTTGAAAAAGTTCTTGGGATGTGGCCTGTGTATTACAATTCGTATTCCCAACTGGTACTGTATACCTAGTTTGCTTGTGTACTTGGTTACAAGGATTATCTAAATCCTGAGTGCCTTCAGCAAGTGGTAGGGGTAACAATGGTACTACTTTACTTCCTTGTTCTGTGTTTAATAACAATTCTCTTTCCTTCAGGTCTAGCTTAGCCTCTAGTGCAAAAAGTAAATCCAACCCAATCAAAATTCTAGCTGGTAGTTCTCTGACTATTAAAAATTGCACGGTTACTATTTTACCTCCAATATTCACATCTGTAATGAATTTCCCTAGCGACTTTTGCCTCTTTTTCCCACTGTAATCTATCAGCATTATATTATCAGTATTAAGCAAGGTAGGTCTTGAAATTTCACTTGTTATTTCTCTCCAAACACTCTCAGCCATTACAGAAATTTCTGCTCCCGAGTCTACAAGTGCCTTATATTCTTTATTATTGAAACTTACATTAACAAATGAACTACATTTTACTTTGTTCCTGATATTTACTGGCAATGAAAGGTTTTTAGCACTATAATATTCCTCATTATCTTCAAAATCCTCATAAAAATTCAAATCAACCCTACAAATTTCATATTTATTTTCATCATTCACCAGTTGCTTTAATTGTGTTTCCCTGTCATCGGTATCAATGGAGCTTCCCCCTTGCCTACCTTCTGTAAGAGGGGAGCCTAAGCATTTAAAGATCTGGTAGGCTGGTTACCAGTTCTAAATGGAGGGCTGTTTGGGTTTAATGCGGAGCCTTGTTCAGGTGCTCGGGTTCGATCCGCAGCCACTACTTGTGCATAAGTGGGACCCCGACCCTGGCTAGCCTGGTTGTTGTTCCTACGTACCGGGGAGTTTCCTCTCCCGTTACGGTAACTGAAACTACTACCTCCCCCGTTACGATTATCGGAGTATGTGTTCGATCTGCCCCGGTATGAGTTGTTGCGTCGCGGGTTGCTATCCCAAGTGCTACCCCGACGGAAGTTATTTTCAGTTCTTCGTGGGGGACTGGGTTCGAACCTAGGTCTTCGTACCCTGACCTGCCTAGCCTGAAAGTTTTCGCGTCTATTTTGGGGGTACTGGGGTTGGAACCTCCTTTGGTCCTCCCTTTGACTGGATTGGGACACTATGTCTAACCTGGCTACAATCTCGGCTGCCATCTCTAGGCTAATGTAGGGGTGGATTAAGAGAGCTTCCTTAACCTTGTTGGGGAGCTGGTTGGCTATGATGACCGTCTTTTGCTGGTCCGTCATGCCCGTTTGTATGTTATTTAGTAAGTTGACCTGTTGCCAAAAATAGGAAAGCATGGAGCCTTTGCTATGGTCAGTATACCTACTATTCATTACCTTGGCTAGGTACGTTGACTTCCACGTATCTGATTGATACGTGGACAGAAACAATGCCTTGAACCCCGAATAGGTATCAAAATTCCCCTTTACTTGGAGGTACCAGTTTTTGGCCACCCCTGTCAGTAACTTTGGCAGGTAGGATAAAATATCCTCCTCCTGCACACCCAGCAAGCAAAACGACTCTTCAATGTCTGCCAAGAACTGAGAGGCTAGGTACTCAGGTCTTGCAGCACTGAATTTGGGGAGTTTTTCTAGGTCCCCAAACCTGATGGCAGTCCGTTTCCTTGCCTTCGGCTTATGCTCTACCCCGGAATCACTGTCCGAGTCCGAGGAAGCATAAGGGGTGCTTTGGGATTGAACCTTAGGCTTAACCGCCTGTTTTTCCCTTTTTATCTTTAGCTGGCTAATCTCCCCCTGATTGCTCTCATATTTTTTCTCTAGCTCTTCGATAGCCTTCTCTAATTTGACAATTTCCCCACTATGATCTTTCTTTCCTTTTACATTTTTAGATAGGTTCTCAATTCTATCTAATCTGCTCTGTAATTTATTCAGAATCTTAGCATTTCCCTTTTCTAACTCGCCTAACCTAGCATTCATCTGATCACTCTCTTCCTTATTAAGCTCTTCAATCCCAGTTATTCTGCGTCTAATCACTTCGAGCTCTTTTTTACTCCTAGCTTCAAAGCTAACTTTATAATTATTGAACTCATGTTCCCTGGCATCTCTTAATGAGTTCATGTAGCTAACAGCCTCCCTGTTAAGTCTACCCTCTGCCTGCTGCACCTCCCTAACAATTAGCTCTCTATTTTCTCCCTCTGACTTCTCTACTCTTTTCTCTAACTGGTCTACTTTCCCTCTTGTTGCTTCACATTTCTTTATTTGTGCCTCAATCCTAGCATTAGTGTCCTCCCTGTATTTCTCTATCCTATTTCCCAATTCCTCATTTAATGAGTCTATTCTTTGGCTCAAACTTGCTTCTAACTTCTCACTTGTATCTTTGAGCATTTCCATTAGGGTGCCCCTAAGGTCTTCTATGGTCAGTGCCATTTTTCTAGTTATTGGCATTCAAATTCACGAAAGAGAGGGGAAAAAATATCAAACAAGTGTTTGTTGTTAGTTTTAGCGGAGGTTAGTGCACTCGCGTGACATGAAAAAAAATATTGCAGTGTCCTGATTTCTTTTAAAATTTAGGGCAAATTTAGAATTTTAGCAGTACATAACAAATGACAACTTGGCTTTGTAGACAAGTCCCTGTTCGGGAAAAGCCATTTATAGCAAATGATTAAAAAAAAAGAAGAAAGGTGGCGTTTATGGTTCGAACCTAGGCTACGTTACTTATGAGGCATGGATGTTCTTTCAGGTAATGAGAAATTAAAATGTACAAACACAATTTGAATTAGATATGATTAGGAATGTACATAGCGTGAACGGTCACTGGTTCGGCCATTGGAGGAGGACGATGATGTTCCTTCTACAATGGTCTTCGTTTACAAGCCAAATGTTGTTTTCACATGTAGGAATCAAAGTTGAAAATTCAGAAATCAGAACACTGAAACATGTTACGACATAATATTTTAATGCATCACTGTAGAAATACTTACAATTCCGCTCTCCTACTGAGGCACCATAAGAAAAACACACTGATACCGACCCACAATGCACCGGTCTAAACAAGTGAGCAACGCAGACCGCTGATGGTCGGCGTTATACGTACATAAACGCTATGTCTCGAGCACCATATCTAACCAGTTAAGTTAAAGAAGTTGAAATCACAAAGCTAGAAATTTAATCATGGTCTAGAGAGAGAAAACAGTTTCTCTCTGACCTACAAAGGTGCTGAAAGTTTTAACTGTGAATGTTCTAAAACTGTATCTCTAAAAAGTGACTGTCGAACTGCCAAATCGAAATGTGTCTATCGAACTGTAACTTTCCACTGCTTCTGCTAAGTCCTTACTTCATCTTTTCTTTCCGTTCTCCCAAGAATTGTCCTTCACTCTATTGGTCGTTGAACCTTTTGCTCCGCCCACACGTGGTCACTTCTGTATGTAGGGGCGATAATCGTAACACACGGGGGTGATAGGGGCCATATTCGCGTAGCACACAAACACAATAGCACCTTGTTTGAGAGCTGATCTCGAGGAATGAAAAGCATCTGTTCTAATTAATTTTAATGGCTCTCAGCTCAAATTTTATCGCACACAACTCGGACACTTCAGTAAAGTTATTCCTTCCTTTGCTGTCGAAATTGCATCGAAGCGAGGATATACGAAAAGAAATGTTCTGGCAGGGTTGGAGTTCAAGATTCCGTGCTATTTACTCTTGTCAATCCACTGTCAATGAGCCAGACTAGCGGGCAGTGGTCGTGGAATTTATGACGTCTCGTCCAGGCTGCCATGTGTAGGGTGATTGTCTAGAATCCGAGCCTGGCCAGCTGCAAACTCTCGCGAGGACAGAGGATCTTTGTTTCCTACAGGGGAAAAAGTCTTTAAATTTTAAATGCCTGAAGTCCCAGGTGATTAGCTCCTTCTCGGCCGAAATCATCTCGATAGGCTCCATCTGGGCCGAAATTATCTTGACGTGAACCAGAGTTTAGATGGATTTGTACGGTACAGATATGGGAATTTATTGCCGGACACACTGTTTCCTTCACCTTGAAGTAGGGGTGGTGATATATGAGAGTTCATGGGAACAAACGCTGGTTTCTCGAGGCAGCTGTGTTTCTCCTCAGAGAGCCGAAAATTAAGATCTTGGGGGAAAGCGTAGAAAGACCGATGGGGATTTGTAATTGTCACATCGGTTATAATGGTTTTTCGACAAACAGTCTTACCGCGATCCTTGTAGCGAGAGCAGCTCCGTGCTATCTCTCCATATACAGTTTTGCCGCAATTCTTGTAACAAGAGCACCTTCGTGCTACCTCTGCGTGTACAGTGGACTTTGTTGTGTTTTACGAACACCAGTGTGTGTGATAGACAGTAAGTCTACACGAGTGCGCCTACCTCAACCGCTGGGAGCAGTTGAAGCGAGACCGTGTTTTTGTGATTGCCTTACGCCGTTTATAATTTTTTAAGAAACGAGGAACACCGGAAACTATGGCGGGCTAGAGGAAGAAGAGAGATGAGGGCGTTACGTCGATTCGCCCGATGTCAGAAGAGACTACGCCGATGATGCCTACCATACGCCACGGAGAGAGAGAGGAACGACGAGCCACGCCGATGATGCCTATCCGCCGCCATGAAGAGAGAGAGAGAGGTCGAACGCCGCCCTATTGATACGCCGATGATGCCTACCATCCGCCACGTTGACGTCCCGACGCCCAGACCACCGATCCCGAGGGGAAGAGAAACCGAGGAACCAGAAGTATGAACACTTTTCGCATCTTCATCGTCGCGACCAAGGAATCCTTCCGTGTGAATACTATGTGTTTTTCAATCGCCCATAACGACGCCAGGATGCACCTCGGAAGCTGAGAGTTGGTAATGTATTCATCTGTGTGATTGTCAGCACGTGACGGCCCGATTGATTTAGAGAACGCCCTTGAAATTCGTCAACATTTTGAAAACGCCCGCTCAACTCGAAATTTTATATCAAACTCCCGTCGCGCTTGTCATTTGTAATTTATTCGTCTCAGGTCGATTTTTCTTATTCCTTGTGATATTTTTTTAATGGTCTTAAATTTATTGTTGTTTGTGCTCCTTTGTATTTGTTTAAAGTGCGTACTATTAGAGTAAAGCCCCGCCCACTTAATTGTTTAATCTACTGGAGGTTTGTTCATTTTTTATGTGTCAATGCTAGCTATGTCAGGCCGCATGTGTGATTATTTGGTAAAAGTATTTGCCTGGTAATATGAATTGCTCGTCGCGGCGAAGTGTTTAAGTCCCGCCTGCTAGAGAGTATATGTTTGCGTCACTCAACGGAGGTTATTTGTTATGTTTGAACCACGTGAGGTCTTGTAAAAGGAAAAACGTCCGCCCACGTGAATGTAATTGCCGTTGAGACGCCTTTGTTTATGCTGATCAAATAATGTATAGTCACCGCGCCGACTAGTTTCTTTTTTAAAAAAAGGTGAACTTAAGTAAGGGCTGGCTAGGATTTGAGTAGCACTGGAGCAAAATCACAAATGACCTGATTAGACAAAAATTAAGGTAAAATTAATTGAGAATGCAATAATTAGGGCTTATCGTCATAACACCTGTACATGTCATGTATCATTCTTTGTGTCGATGACCCCGTAGAGAGAATCTGTGAGAGAATGTGTGTGGAATGCAAGAGTGGGACCTGTAATAATTCCATTGTTTGTTGGTTATGAATAGAATATACTTTTTATTTTTCATGTTAATTTTGGGCTATATCATTTCGTACGCATGTCGCTACCCGTGATTTTCAGGTATGCAGCTAGCCGTTTCCAGGCTACAGGTAAAGAGGTGGTAATTTGAAAGTACATATGTCTTTGTTTTTATTCGATATGGCTTATCACTATGCACTGTCGGTCACCGGTTCCTACACACGAACTTAACCTGGACCGTAACGCTATTTCGCTTGTCCGAGGGAGATTTTGCCGCCTCTATCTTGGTAGTGGTAGCATTTGTTTTCCCGGGCAAGGGCGGGCGTTTCACATTTTTGGCGCCGCGAACACAGGGACCGGTATATGTTAAATCGAAAGCACCCTCAGTGCAGAGGTATATGTCGTTTTTGTAAGGGCTACGTCCAGCGTATTTTGGTGTCATGTAACTGTGTTTCATTGTGAGATTTTATTGTTTTATTTTTGACGTGAGGTGGTAATGGAGATATTAGGCGTTTTTTGTCAAGGTAGTAGGGCAGCTACTTAAGGCGTTAGGCATTTTAAAATTTTTGTTTGGCATATGGCATTAGGCGTTAAGTTGAGTTCTGGCAAAGGGGGAATCGACCGCCCTTATCTTTTTTCGTTGTGAATTGTTTAAATATATATATATATATATTGGTATATATTGTGAGCGCTCACGTTTACGCTTGTCAGCGAGCATTGAGAATCGACCGAGGGTTGAATATTTGATTTCATGAAATTGCGCAACCGCCGCATCGAGAACTTAAACATGAGTGACGCAAGGGTGATTTGCGATGTCTGCAGCGAGGAGTTCCCAGAAAGTGAAAACGTCGGCACAGCTAGACAGGTTTGTTCCCGGTGCGATCTCCCGTTAAGTCCACGTGAAGAAACCAGTCTACCGAACAGCGGGGGGCAAGCCAATGAGACCAGCGCGCAACAGGTATCTCTGGGAGAAGCAGAACGTGTCAACGAAGCAGCTAGCCTCAGTGGTACCAACTCCCAACAGATCATCGAGATGCTACTGCGGATGGAAGCCAAGATGGAAGCTACGCGAAGCGGAATCGAAGCCTCGCTAGAATCAAAGATGGAAGCCACCCAAAGCAAGATAGAGGCCATCAGCACCCAGATGCGAGTGACGGAAGACCGCCTCCAGGAGACCATCCGTACTTCCGGTGAGGCGATTACGCAGGAACTCGTCACGCTGGTACAGGATTGCGAATCCCGGGTCGAAGCCAAGATCGCCGGAATCAACGTGCGGATCGACCGGCAAGAAAACCAGATGGCAACACTGTCTCAGAGCGTGCGCGACCAAGAGGAAGGTATGCAGCAGATGGCCCGACAATGCGTGCAGCTGGAAGCGACATGTGACCGTGGCATAGACACCCTGGGGCGACAAGTGAGAGAAATTTCAGTTCGAGCCGAAGGAAACTCCGAACGAATTGAGGACCTCGAGATGAAAGTGCGTCAACTGAGCATAACTAGCAGCGGCACTTCACAACCGTCGCGGGAGCCCCGAGTGACGTCACCACCGGCAGCCGGAATCGCCACGTGCTCGAACGGGGAAAGCGACCAGCGAGCTCCAGAAACGCCCCGCCCCCTTCGAAGAGAAAACACTGCGTCACCACGGTTGAGTCCGCGCCGCGAGCAGAGGGACGAGGATTTACAGTTTGACCCACCGGCTGCTAGGAGAGCTCTGTTTCCGCCCGAATACCGTAAGCACTTCAAAAAATTTTCGGGTGCTGACAGAATTCTTCCTTCCACGTACCTCGAGGAATTTAATTCTACCGCCCGTGAGTTAGGTCTGACAGACGAGGATAGGCTTCTGATTCTGAAAGGTTTAATGCAGGACCGGGCCAAGAACTGGATGGACAGGAACGAGGGGAACTTCAATTCATACGAGGAGTTCAAAGAAGCGTTTCTCACTTATTTTCAACGTCCCCTGCAGGTAGAGAGGATGCTGATGCAGGTGCGAAACGAACGATACGACAGGGGCGGAGGACTCACGTATGCCCAGTACTTTTGGAAACGGTACAATGAGTTCAAGTCTCTGCAACCCCAAATGACCACGGCGGAGATAATAGCCGCTCTGGTGTACCATTTTCCACACGAGATTCGTCGTCATCTCAATGGGGCATGCGTGTTTGACGCCGACGCGATGTCCCTCACACTGGAAAACCTGTTTCAGTGCGAGGAGGAGAGGCAAAAAACCAGAGGTGAGAAGTTTAGCAAGCGGCGCCGACCGGAAGATGATTCGTCGCACCGGAATAAACACCCGCGCGTTCATCTAGTCCAGCAGGGATGGAGAGGACAGCACCACGCTCCAGGGGCTGAAAGGAACCGCCAGTTGCAAGATCCACCTTCACCGCGACGAAGACGCCCGTTCAGAGGCAGGAGACGGCGTGGAGGTCCGACTCGTGCGTCTCCAAGGAGAAACGACGGCTTTTTTCAGAACGGCCAAGTCCGAGATGGCTTTTATCAGCGCCACGCGGATAGCAGGTCGGTCAGCCCGGAGTCAGATCGGGGAGATGCAGGACGCCGTGGAGCGAGGACGCAACGGAGCCCAGCGAGAGAAGAGACCAGACCGAATTCCAGACGCGGTTCGCCCAGGCCAGGACCGTCGGGATACCAGCATCCGGGAAACTAATAAAAGTCTCGCGTCAGGGCTCGGATGCGGGGCCGACTACACCTGATCCACCTTCGCTTGAGCCGAACCACCCGGATGTAACAAAGACCACGCCGATCAGAATTCGTGCTGCTTGGCTGGACGAGGAGATCCACGCCGACGAGGAAGCCGAGGAAAGTCACGAGGACCGCTGGCCTTCGAAATCGCCACACGTACAACTGCGAGTGGGCGATGAAATTGTGATGGGGCTCCTAGACACAGGAAGTGAGGCAAGCTTATGCTCGGAGGCAACTTGGCGGCGCGTGACAAAGGGAGTGCGCAGGCCACAACTTCGGCACGTACGAGACTTTAGACTCATCGATTTCTCGGGCAAAGCGAGAGAGAGGCCTCTCGGTCACACCATTCTGCAGGCAACGCTGGATGAACATCATGTTGAGGTTGAGGTTCTGGTGGTCCAGTCATTGTCCGTGTACCTGCTGCTAGGAATGGATTTCCTGAGCCGGTATGCGTCTGTGCTTAACATCGGTCGACACTTTGTAACCTTGAATAATCGCGACGAAGAGGGCGAGTTCCAGCCCGTCGTCGCTTTATGTTCGGAGGTCGACCGCGACAAAGGAGTACAGGAAAGATTGCACGCCGCAGTTGCTTCGTGTGAGAATCTCTCAGCGAGTCAGAAGCAAGTTTTCGCCAAACTTTTGAGGAAGAATGCCGTCGTTCTTGATGAAAGGCCAGGAAAGTGCCAGAAGTATACGCATGAAATTCGTGTCGAGGGAGAAAGTCCAGTTGTCAGTAAGCCTTACCCGATAGCGTTTACACATCGACCGGAAGTGCGTCGGCAGCTGCAGCAGATGCTGGAGTGGGACGTAATTAGGAAATCACGCTCAGTACATTTGAATCCTCTACTCGTGGTGAAGAAATTTGACAATAGCCTCAGAATTTGCGGAGATTTTCGACCGCTAAATACGAGGTGTAAGCTGGAACGCGTCAGAACATAAAAACTACAGGACACCCTACAACTGTTCCATGGCAAGCACGTGTTCTCAAAAATCGATATGTTATCTGGATTCTGGCAGGTCCCCTTGTGCGAACAGAGCATGCCTTATACAGCCTTCGGATTCGAGGATAACCTATACGAGTTTACCGTCGTTTCGTTCGGAATCTCTAACGGCGTGCAAGCTTTCACGAACGCCATGGCGGAAGTGCTCGGAGACGAAGTGAAAGATTTCTGTCTGTGGTATGTTGATGACATCTTGTGCTTTTCAAGAAACGTGGAAGAACATTTTGAACATCTAAACCTGATCCTCACTAAATTACGAGATGCGGGAATGACAATTAAACTCGAGAAATCGGCTCTCTTTCAACCGGAAGTGCAATTTTTGGGCCACATCATAGACGCGCAAGGCGTGAGGCAGGACCCAGTGAAGTTTGACACGATAAGGAAACTCGAGCCCCCGACATCAAGGAAAGGAGTCCAGCGCCTTCTAGGGATATTTACGTGGCACCGGCGCTTCATACAGAACTTCAGCGAACTTGCGTCACCCCTATTTGAACTGCTGAAACAAGGAAAGGCATGGAAGTGGACGGATCAACACCAAGGAGCCCTAGATAAACTAAAGGACGCCGTCTGTGAACAGCTTCGCCTCTACCACGCTGATTTTTCTGACGTTTTTTATGTTCAGTGCGACGCTTCAATCACGGCCGTGGGCGCAGTACTGTATCAGGAAAAGGAGGGGGAGAAACGTGTGATTCAGTACGCCAGTCGTTCCCTGCGGGGGGCAGAGAGAAATTACACCGTCGGAGAACTCGAGTGCCTGGCCGTGGTGTGGGCCATCGAAACTTTTCATGATTATCTGGCCGGAGGCCACTTTGTTGTGAGAACTGACCACCGGAATCTCCAATGGCTGCACCGTGCGAAAAACTGGAGTGGGAGATTAACGAGGTGGAGCAATCGCCTTCAGCGCTACTCGTTTAAGGTGGATTATGTGAAAGGGCGAGAGAATGTTGTGCCTGATGCCCTGTCGAGATACGTTGGAGGGAAAGGATTAACAAAAGTGCGCGTAAATTTGATGCAGTTCGATTCCCCGTACCTGACCACCTTCAGCCGCGGGCGGTTTGCGGAGATGCAACACGAAGATGCCGAGCTCGCACAGTACTTCAGTATCCTGGAAGACCAGCAACCCGCAGATCCACGTCGCCAGCGACGCGTGAAAGAGCATTTTGTCGTCGCGAACGGGATTCTGTGCAAGACAGATGTCCACAACCCGGAGCGCCTGAGGGTATATTTATTTATTATTACCTTCAACAGAGGTATATCCTCCAATTACAGAAGGCGTACATATTAATATTAATGATAATAAATAATAATTACAAAATTACAGAATTACAATACAACTTCAATTACGATGGATACATATGCAATCTATTCACAAATTGTATTCATTACAGAAGTATAAACATACAGAACAGTTTATAAGTAAAATAATAATAATAATAATAATAGCCTAATCATATAATCTTGAGTATATTACGTAAATTACTATGTATTAACATGTTATTATGTATTAACTATTGCATATTCGTACTTTCAAAAATTGTCTTTAATGTATTCTTGTAAGTCAGGAATGGCATTGAAAAATCTATGGAATGATTATAAATCATAATTTCATTATACATGTCACAAACTCTATTAATCGGGCTGCTCTTAAATTTTTGTGTTTTTGGAATTTTTGGGATGAACATATTTCTACAACGTAAATTAATCTTCCTTATATTAAACTGAAGTTGTCCAAGAAATAAACTATTATCTAATATGCCGTTTACCGTTTTGTACAGGAACAATTGATCTAACAATTTTCGCCTATTGCTAAGGGTTTCGAAATTAAATTCCAGAAGGAGGTCTCTGAAGGGCGTTGTCATTTGTGGTGGTCTATTATATTTTTTAAAATATAAATATCTTAGAAACTTTTTTTGAATTCTTTCGAGATTATTTTCATAAGATTTATAAAGAGGGGACCATATAATAGACGCATACTCAAGTTTACTTCTCACTATACTTTTATATACGGTTTTAATACAGTCAATATCTCTAAAATTCTTCGTACTTCTTATAACAAAACCTAGCGTTTTGTACGCGTTTTTAATCACAAGTGAGACATGTTGTTTAAAAGTCAGGTTAGAATCTAAATGGACACCGAGGTCCTTAACTATATCTGCCTGTGGAAGTACTTGACCATTAATGGCGTAAGTAGATTGAGAAGTAAACCTCTTATTCGTCAACTGCATCAAACAACATTTCTTGACATTAAAACTAAGATCGTTCACACAACTCCATTCATATAACACATCTAAGTCTGTTTGAAGTTTTAACGAATCCTCTCTGTTGTCAATTTGTTTGTATAGTTTTATATCGTCTGCGTACATAAGACATTTAGAGTTCTTAACATGAGACGGTAAATCATTCACAAACAAGCTGAATAACAGGGGTCCAAGATTTGATCCTTGAGGAACACCTGAATTCACTACATACTCAGCAGATGTAGATTGTTTGTATGATACATATTGTTTCCTTCCTTGAAGATATGATTTCATTAGATTTAAGAAATTAGTTGTTAAACCAAAACTAGATAATTTTCGCAAAAGTATGTCGTGGTTAATGTTGTCAAAGGCTTTTGCAAAGTCAATATAAATTGTATGCACCGTTGATCTACAGTAGAGTGCATCGAAAACATTTTGCACAAAATTTACTAAATTTGTTGTAGTAGACCTACAGGGATAGAAACCATGTTGACTATTGTGTATGTAACTTTTAACATGTTTAAATATTCTTGAATACAAGATTTGTTCCAAAACTTTTGCTGGTGCACATATTATGGCTATTGGCCTATAATTCTCAATTTTTGTATTTTCATTTGTTTTTAAAATAGGACAGACTCTTGTTAATTTCCATATCTTAGGAAAATTCTGCGTATTTATTATTAAATTATATATCAGACATAAAGGTATTTTGAATACCTCTGCACAAGCTTTGATTACATAAGGAGGAATTCCGTCTGGCCCACTGGTCTTTTTTGGTTTCAATTTTTTAATAGCATCCCAATATTCCTTGTCGGTAATTCTATTATTCGAAAGTGGATTAGATACCTGTAGTTCAACTTCCTCAATTATGTCATATGCACTTTCATAATCAGCATAAACAGATTTAAAGTAAGAAGCAAAGCTATTTACTATTTCTTGATTCGTTTGTAATATTGTATTACCGTACATCATACCTTGGTTTGAAATCACATTTTTACTCTTTTTATTTTTTACATAATTCCAAAACAGTCTACTGTTATACTTGATACTCTCCTCGGTTTCCCTTAGATACACGTTGTATGCTCTATTTATAAGTGTTTTTACTCTTTTACGAGTATCTTTATATTTTATTCTGCTATCATTATCATGTTCCATTCGTTTCCTGTAACACTCTTTAAGTCTTAACATATCCTTAATTTCTCGAGTAAACCAGGGAGGGTATTTACTGTTTGAGTGGATTCTCTTTGTTGATACTGTAGAATTAAAAACAGAGTTAACTCTAAGATTGAAATATTCCACAGCGTCATTTACATTATTCATACTACTAATAGGTTCCCAATTTGTATCTCGAAACAGTTCATACATTCGGCGGAAATTTGCTTTTTCAAAATTTAACATTACAACTGGATTAGTTCTTGAAGTTTGTTTTGTTTTTGTATAATTCACATTTGCAATTAATGCCGGATGATGCATATCTTCTTTTACAAGAGGTAATTCGTCTGTATTTACTGTAACACAATCCCATATATTAGTTAAAATCAGATCAAGTGTTCTATTGTTTTTATTTATTATGTTATTAATAGAATGCAAGTCATAGAAAGACAAAAAATTATCTAAAGCTTTATATGAAGGTCCTCCCGTCTGCGGATTATAACTTGAATCTACAATATATGGTAAATTGAAATCTCCAATAATAATAATATTGTTACCTTGTAATTCTTCATTGTTTTCGAATAAGTTATAGAAATACATATAATCATCTACTGCTGAGGAAGGTGTAAAATACACAGTAATTATATAGTATATCTTATTATCTAAGGTCACTTTAACACAGATCATGTCTAGATTATTGCTTAATACAACATTGTTAGCTTTTATGTTTTGTTTAGTGGCAATTAATACTCCCCCACCTCTATTATTACTTTGTCTATCATGTCTAAATACCTTATAGTTCTCAGTAAACAATTCAGTACTGTACACACCGCTATGTAGCCACGTTTCTGTAATGGCAATTATGTCATAGCTACACATGGAAATGTTTAGAAAAAATTCCTGAGTTTTTGTGTTCAGGCCCCTCACATTTTGATAATAAATTGTGAAATACTTTTGTGAAGCCATTCCAAATTATACTAACTTATCAACATCTTCAATTGTTTTCAGAACAAAAATATCTCTATCACCTTCTCGTTTTTTTTAATTTTATAGACCCTGAACCATCAACCCATAAGTATGCGTAGTTTTTCTCTCTTTTAACTTTCCTGGCATAGCCATAAATTTTCTTCCTGAGGGGAGTGAGACTTTGATTAATATATACAACATCGTTATTTGTGTAGCCCAGATGTGTACAGTTTAGATTTCTCTTAACTTTACGTCTTTCAATTATCTTATCTCTAACTACACGTCTAACAAACTTAACAATAATGCCTGCCGATTTCTGTTGCGGAAGTTTTTTCATTCTGTGACATATGTCAATCATTTCATTTTCTACCTTTACATCTAGTACTTGTCCTACTTTCTTTACAATTTCGTAGGGATCTTCATTCAAGTTTTCTGGTACACCATATATTTCAAGTGTATTTCTCCTACCATACTGTTCCAGATCATCTAGTTGTAGTTGTGTCTCCTTCAATTGCTTCTTTAATAACAGATTCTCACTTTCCAACACCTCTATCCGCCCTAAGCATGCACCTATACTCTCGGACTGTTTTTTTATTAGTTCGGCATTTTCATCTAATTTCTCGTGAGCAAGGTTTATTGATTTTCCTAGTTCACGTTCCGTTTCTTCTTGCTGCTGCTTCAAGTTTTTAACTTCATTTGTAAGAGCCTGTAACAGTTCATAGACGTCCGTTAGGGTTGGATTCACTATCTTAGCTGGTTCCTCCGCACTTTCAAGAAGTAGACTACTGCGCCGTTCTTTCATGCATTTTGTACATCGCCATTCCCTGTTTTCAGATTTTAAATATTCCACATCACTTTCCTTTAACTGCACACATTTCATATGATACCAGTTGCAACAACCACTGCACTGTATTTTCGATGAAATATCCTGTCTTGATACAGGTTTAAAACATTCTGAGCAAGTACTCATATTCGGAGAAATCCGGCCAAAGCTCCAACCGTGCTGTATAAAAAATAGATGCACTAATCGACTTATATACTGTTTGTTTACATTTGCAAGGACCACAAATTAGTTAATAAAGTACATAAAGAACGTATTTCCTTCCCATATTTTTATCTAGTTACAAAGTTAAGTACTTACTGCATTGTTTCACAGTATTATTTCATTTCAATAACGTGCACACACTGTAATATTTCACTAAATTTACGGAGCGACAACAGCCGTGATCCTACTCCATTTCTTCTTCTTCATATATATGTGCCAGCTGAAGCGAGAAAGAAAATCTTGGAGGAAGCGCATGACAAATCAGGTCACTTCGGGGGGAGGAAAATTTGGAGATACCTCGAGAGTACCTATTATTGGAAAGGGATGCGGAAAGACGCTAAGAAAAGGGTACGCGATTGCGTCATCTGTATGCAAACTAAGCCTAACCGCGTCAGAGCAGCAAAAAACCCAACATCGTTTGTGGCAGAGAAACCGCGGGAAGTGTTGTTCGTAGACTGCGTGGGACCACTCCCGAAAAGCAAGGACGGCATGAAGTACCTATTCACAGTCATGGATGGATGCAGTCGTTTTCTGGTTGCGTATCCAGTCAGGTCAACCGCGACGAGAGTGCTGCTCCGTAAGCTTACAATTACTTTGTACACTCAAAATCGAATAAAACGCCCCCCCCCCTTACGGTTATGCAACCCGGAATTTTATATCATCTAGTTTCGCCAGCTCGCGAGAAGCGTAGTGTTTCCAACTCTTGAATCTAGCCACAGATTCACGCGACCGGGTGGAGATCTTGCTTTCCTTTTGATTTGATTTTAACGGACAAGAAGTTTATTTTGAGAATGTCTCTGGTAATAATAACAAGTGTTATTAACATTTATGCTTGAGTTTTTTATTATTCTTTTACCACTTCCGAACGAATATGTGAAGATTTTTTTTTTCATTTTGCAATAACGCTTTCGGCATTTTTCCTTCAGAGTTATTCTTTTTGTTTTTAAATTTTTGGCGACATCTGATTTGGAAAAAGTTCCACGAAGTTTGTTTTAAGTGTAAATGCATCTGGACATACAGTGTAGAGTGGGATTCGAACAACAAATATGAGCTTCCGTCGCGAATCGAACCAGCGCTCCTTTCATTATGTTTTCTTTCCACGTTTATTACAATTTGCTTCCTTCAGCCTACTTCCGATTGTCGTATATTTCAATTCGTATTCCCGTTTTTTTTTCATTTGCATTGTTCGAGCAGTGATAACTTTCTCTCTTAATCTGGTTATTCGAATACTTTTATACTTAATTTTTTTTCCTTTTCTCGATTTTCCCTTCGCACTCATTACAGATTTTGGTATCGCGCTTTTCCATATTTTCAGTAATTTAATTCTTTGACTATTTTTAATTTGCCCTTAGTCCGAATCAAGAAAATATGTTGGGAAATGTTTCCCGTGTAAATCTTATTGTATGGTGGTGTAAAATTGATGCCAGCTTTTTCTTGCGATAAGGGTTTTGAAAGTGCAAGGGTCTCATTTATTAACCATGCTGGGAAGGGGAGGGGGCGGAGGGGTGCCAGAAACCTTCCAGTCGGAATATGCCTGAAACGAAAAGTATAGATCGACCAAAACGAAAAAAATCCTTGGGACGAAAAGTACCCGCGCAGATCTCCCTTCTTCCCTTCAGTTCGGGCCATAAGGAAGCATGGTCCACTCTCCCCCGCCCCTCCTCGCGGGAGTACGGTGCACAGGAGTCGTGGGTCTGCGCAGGTTGTTTTGCTTGTGGTTCCACTCTTCCATCAACAGGTGCGTGCTGAGAAGGCTATTCTATCTGCGAGTGAGGGGGAGGGGGTGACGAGCAACACTGCCACAGCGAGTCGCTGTAAATGATTTCATTGTCTGTGCTGGGTGAAACCGGTTCTTGGTGCTCCTACACTTTTCCGATACATTTCTGCCAGCCTTTCTAGCGAAGCGAGGTCATATGTTCCAGATTCGAACTCTGGTCAGGCATGAATGTATCACTGAGTTTGTCCCGCCACAATTTTATAAATTGATAATTCATCCGTATTTTCGCGATTAACTCAAGAGGCAGAAGAGTGATGTAAAATAACCGAAATAGAAATTGATGCATTTGTGCCTGGTGCTAGTGTAACGACGAAGTTAACTCTTTATAAATGATGCAATAGGTAGCCCTTGAGCTCAAATACACTTATACCTTGCCACAAAAAAATCTAACTTATCGCTGATCTCTTACTACATTTGGAATACAGCCAAGAGCGATGTAAAGCAATGCAATTACATTGTGAATGTTTCACATCCTATAGTCTTTCTTTTTCTCGTAGCGGGGACGGGGGTTCATTCATTACAAATATCTAGGAATGGATTTAGCAGCAATCCGTGATATATTTAAATATCATAACATGCTGCGTAGCCGGGGTTCTTGGGTCCTAGCCTCTGATAATGAGTTTTTCTTTTTCGTTGTTTCTTCAATCTTCATCAATTTCCCTGAAGCATCATTCATCCTCTGTCGCCATTGGCTATATGTAAAAATTGACATAAAATTAGTAAATTTTGAAAAGAAAACACAAGGATCTGCTTTTCTCATAGCTCGCCAAACATGCACATTTATGTATTTTATGCTTTCAGCGCTATCATTATTCTTGGCAGGCAATGGAATTGAAGCAACTCTCACAACTAACGTAAACTACATATCACTCAGGCATGACAATTCTCGCGGGCAAAGTGGATTTTTTTGGCACATGGTAGCGCAATAACTATCTTCTGGCCTAGATTTAAATCCGTACTTTTTATTCCAGTTGAGTGATTGACTCACAATTTTGCCATTGAAGGTTTGGGTTGTATTTGGGTTATACGTATTGTGTTTTTGGTGCGCTAGAAAAAAGCAATCCCAAAGGTTCGCACTGAACAGAAAATTGTGTGCTTTTCCTCTCTCTCTCTCTCTCTCTCTCTCTCTCTCTCTTCCAACTCCGTCCCTCTCTCTCACCCCAAGTCCCCACTATTTAGGTAAACTGTTGTTAGAAACATATTTTCCGAAGAATATCCACATTGAAAATAATATTCCCCAATTGTTTTGATAGGGCATTTCTATTGCTCCGAACGAATTATCTCCGTAAGAGGACTAGGGCCTCCCCTATGGCGCAATCGTAGAGTCGTCACCTTTAATCAAGGGATCCCGGGTTCGATACCCGGTGGAGGAATATAGTGGTTCGGAACCCACTATAAACTGTAGGTCCAGTCCCAATTAGTCTTTCTGTGCATAAAGTGGACTTAAAAAAACAACAATTCAATTCAATTCAATTGAATTATCTTATCAATATTTTTAAATCTGCATGCACCTGCTTAATGTAATAGATTCTACATTTATATTCATTGCGGGCAGAAATGTGCGAGAAAACAATGCATTTTTTTCAGGGAATGCATGAGTCAATAATAATGTATATTTTACGGTATATACTTTTTTATATTGCATTGATTCAATAGTATCCTTATTTCCTAAAGCAAGCGTGAGTTTCTTTGCACACACCACGCAGGCCCTGCTTGACGTAAATCTCAGATGCAGTAACTTCACGGTTGCCTTTTGCCACCACGCTTTGGCTTTAATTCGAGCCCCGGTGGGTGCTTCTTTCGAGATCCTGCAGCAGTTTTACTCGTATCTATGCCTTGAGCATGCCACTTGCAACGGAACCAATAAAATGAAACTTTCTGCACCGGAATGGGCGTGAAACTCTACATGCACCAATGATAAGGTGTTTTCAAGAGGCATGTGCCACGTGCAGCATGTCCCTTCGGTCCGAATGTTCCTTTACGATATCATTTCATCATGCCTTACTTTCGGAATTTACAAGAGAGAAGATAGTCCGCATGTTCTTGTGCGGCGGATCTGCTGCACTACAGATTGGTACGACCCTTGGTGTGGACGATTCATGCGTCAGGCGTTGGATTCGGTGTTACGAGGAAGAAGGTGACCAAGGAATGAAGTGAAGACCCAACAAAGGCCGGCCGTGGAAGGCAACCAGGGAAAAAGATGCAGGCATTATTGAGATGAGCGAGGGCAATCCCTTCATCGCCAAGAGTTGAAACTGGAGTGCCATGCTGCAACAGTTCGGCACCGTCGAGCGGCAAAGAATGAAGCAATGACGCATTTCCATCACGAAGCACGGATCAGTTTTCTTTACAATATTTACCAGCTCCTCAAGAATTTTGGCAGAACGTAATTTTGAGCGACAAAAAAGTATTTTCGTCTGACGAAAATGGTCAGGTTTATGTTTGGAGGCGCAACAAAACTCGCTACGGCCCCGAGAACATTTCTACCCATTCTAGGAGTGGCAGGATATCCGTGGCGGTGTGGGGATGGATCAGTTCGTCTGGAGTAGGTGGATTGGTGGAAGTGTCCTCGAGAATGAATTCGCAGGAATACATCGCAGTGCTGGAAAACCACACGCTTCCCAGCGTGCGAGAGAGACACCTTGAAGATGAGATTTCGCACGTGACTTTCGATCAAGACAACAGCAGCGTCCATACATCGAAAGCGAACACCACCTGGTTTAATCAGCACCCAGGAATTTCAAGAGTAGATTGGCCTGCGAAGTCTCCCAATCGAAAACATTTTCACGTGTTTGATGTTTGGGAGAGTTTAAGGAGAAGACCAAACATCTGCTCGTGGAATCCTTGCCTCGTCGACTAGATGCAGTGCTTGAATCCAACGGCGGGTGGACACAGTATTGAAACCCCGCACGGTTTAACCGATGTTCTTTGCTACATCCCAGAACAAAACTAATTACACACATCTCTATATGCAACTTATGTTTCCAATTCTTTTTTATTGATACCTTGGTGCTCATGGTTACTTTTTCACACACCTGCACCATTATATTATATTCTATAATATTAATATTCACATTATTGACAGATATGATTCACATAAAATTCAAATGCGCAGCACACATGCACCCATCCCTAACACTTAACTATTAGTTACATTACACCTATCACGTTGTCACAGTTCTAAATCAGTGGTGCCCAGGGGGAGGGGCATTATGGCACAGACTGTGATGGAAATTTGACTGAGTAAACAGGGAACAAGTTTAATTACGTTATCAATTAGCCATTGCTGTTATACAAATAGTAATTTGTAGATTGTCAGGGGAATTGTTACGGGTAATAAGTAATATTGGTGGTGGGGGGGGGGGGCGATATCCAACTCTTACATATTAGGCCTTAGATTGATAGGGAAATTATGGTGGGCGATTAATGAAGTTAGTGGGATTTTCAGGTAGCTGGATTGATAATTATTTTGGGGGCAGGGAATCCCAACTCTTGTGTATTACTATTACGTCTTAGATTGCTTTTTTGGAGGGAGCAATATCAACAGGAAGTCTAAAATTGGCTTGGAAATTTGGTTGGGAAGATTGAGTATTAAATTTGAGGTGGAGGAGAGGTGAATAAAGTTTTGATAAAGTGTTATGTCTTAGATTGTGAAGGGACTCGAACCCGGAACATTCGGTGTCTGGATCGTTAGTCCATCACTAACTGCGCTTGGCCGCAGAGAAGGTTCTCTTTGGTGGCCAAGCGCGTTAAATGGTCCACTTCCGATACCACGAAATTTCCGCGTTCGAGTCACGGCTTCAGTATTGGTATCATGGTGTCAATTTAATCTAATCGTCACTCATCCTCATTAGCCGAAAGTGGCAGAAGAGCGACTTAAAATAACAAAGAGGTACAAAAACAACTTTAACTCTCTAGTAATTTCTGATCAATAGATGCGTATTAGCTTTGATTTTTGACTCTTTAATGATAAGCTTACGATTATTATTGTTAATATGGATTGCCATCCATCAACAGAAGGACGGACCAATCGATCATTTAATTCATGACGTTTTTTTTGGTATTTGTTGTCCCTTCGGATCAGCTTCGAAACATAAGGAAATGATTAGACGTCTGTCTGAAGTTAGTGACAATGGTTCTTTGATTTTCCGTCGCTCTTTCAGCCGGCGCGGGAACCACCTTTATGGCAGTGATCCTCTGTTGCCGCGTTTACCTACGAAGGAACTCGTGGCCAAACAACGAATTAGGTCTACCGCTTGGGCAAGAAGCGGCAACTTCACAAAGCCCTCTTCTCCGAAGCAGCCAGCCGGGAAACAGAATTTTGTCAAAATAACCCTTCTGCTCTGTGAATGAACACCGGTTCTAACAGCGTTTCTATACTTAATTGGACATTATCCATTGTTTTTCTTTTTGATTGACTATATATTCTATCTATATATTTCGAGACATATCAAGAGATCACCTCTTCTCTCATCTTCAGGCGATCAATTTTTGCTATGTCTGTAGTGTGATTGGAACAATGACAGTCCGTGATTTTTTCCAAATCCGGTCCGCTAAGCAACCAGTCTTAGATGCCCATTCGAAATCGACAGCTATAGAGCAAAATATGTTTGAAGTGAAGAGTCTTATTGAATGAGACATAGCTCGACTCACCCTCACATTTGAATTTTTTTAGATAACTTGCTTGCACTTCGTATAGAAAGCACCACGAGACTGAAAATTCACACTATTTGTCATGGCAAATAGACCTTATTCCAGCTTCGCTGAAAGTTCGATGTAGTTGTCAGTCATTAAGTTCAACGCTCTCTGCGCGTGTGTTGTGATGGGTTACCGTGTTCCAATTTTGTTTTAATTCCATTTCATGCTCAAAAAGGCTACCCGAAGTGGGACCTACAGTTGAAAGTGGGATCCGAACCACTAGGCAGTTGTGTCTCCACCAGGAATCGAACCTGGGATTCCGTGATTATAGGGGGTTAACGCGTTCATGGCTTTACAGTTTCGTGAATTCAAGGAAGCCAAGGTGAGAAAAATGTGAAGAACTATCTTCTACACGGAGCTAACTGTGTGTATGTATGTAAAACTTTCTAGCACATCCATTTTCCTACCTTCATTTTATCGTCATTACGTTGAATTTTGCACCAGTGATTTTTCACTACGTTCTAGGTCACGTCACTTTGAGTCGTAAAGTATTGTCTGTAATTCAGTTTTAGTATAGTTTGTAGCCTCTCACCCAAAAATTTTTAAGGTGGGAGAAGGGAGGGGGGAAAATAGTGCGAGTTCAATTGAGAATACGAAAATAGAGCGGAATGATTATATTGCTACAATATCTTCAGGAAAGTAAAGCGTAAAATTGAATTCTGCCTCTGAGTGAGTCCATGATATTGTTTATGTTTGAAGCTAATATATTAAACATGACTATCAGCATAACCGGACGCATATAATGAGATGATTTATTAGTGTTACCAGACTAAAGGTGTGGAGTGCGGCCTGTTGCCTCGTTCATTACGGAATTCCACATGTAAAAATTGATCAGCTCTTATTGCGAGTAACCATTATAGGCTTAGACCAAATTCTGGCGTTTATATTTCAATTCACTTCCTCAACAAATCCTTTCTCGATTGACTAGATTTTAAGCGGAGCGTCATTCAGTTGTTTGTGAGTGTTCTTTTTGCAGAAGCAACAGCAGCTCGCTCGCACACACAGTGCCCCGCCCACTCGACGAGACGCGTGGTCTGTGCAGTGCAGAACAATGACAGTGTTGCCTCTCTATTCGATCTTTGTATTCTCTTTTGCCTGCCACTACACACACATTTCAGACAATTCTTCCCATACAACAAATGGAAAAGCAATCAGGCAACTGTTAAATGGCTCTTTTCTAGATTTTCTATTAACACTTTCCACGGCCAAGATATGTTAACTTGGTTCTGTTTCGTATTTCCACAATTTAGCTTCGTGCAGTAGGGCTTTATATTGCAAGCTAAAAAAAACAACGTAGGCAGATATTTTAACATTCTAATTTTCATCCGTTTCATGATTGTGTGAAAGAATATGGTGGAAAAATACACTACTTGAGACAATATCACTAATAATAATTGGCCGCCGCTGTGCCCGAGCGTGGTAATCCGTCGGCTTTTGATCTCGCTGCCGAAATTCCCGGGTTCAACTCCCGGCCTGGGTATGATTGTTTATGAGTGTTCCTTCATGAATTTTATCATACACTAATCCTCATCGTTGCGACTAGCCAAAAGTAAAGTAAAAAAGAGAAAGATATTAGTAATAATAAAAATATGAATCTAGCTCCCCATGGTTCCTTTATGACTGTCCTTTTATCAATTCCATCGAGTCATCGTTCATCCTCATTGTTGCGATTAGCCAATAAATGGTAGAGAAGCTGCGAAAAATAAGATGTAAAATAATAACAGAATTTTCTCCACAGAAGGAAAAATAAATGCTCCAGAAAACATGCAATACAGGAAAAGAGTGTCCTGTAATGTGAGTCTGTAAACCAAATGTAAATCACGAATGAAGAAGTTACGTGAAGGTTTCGTCTTCTACGAAGCAATACAGGCTTGGATGGCGTAGTGGTAGCGTCGACGCCTTGTAATCAAGGGGTCCCGGTGGAGGCACAAAGTGGTTCGGATCCCACTTTAAACTGTAGGTCCAGTCCCGATTAGTCATACTGTTCATTGTGGACTTAAAACACCAAATCAACAGCCAACCAACCAATACGGGGTTGGAAACACTACGGTTATAGGTTTGGAAACACTGCTCCTCTCGGGAACTACTCTACCAGGCGAAACTAGACGATATAAAATACCGGGTTGCATAACCGTAAGGGAGGCGTTTCTTTCGAATTCCTCTGTACACCTCGGAACTCCGCGCTACATTCTCACGGACCGCGGAGCTCAGTTCACAAGTAACCTCTGGAGGGACACTTTGGAAACATACGCAGTGAAGCCCATATGGACCCCGAGTTACAGGCCGCAGGCAAACAAGGTCGAACGCATGCACTGCGAAATGAACCGCCTCCTGAGATTATTTTGCCATAAACAGCATCAGGAATGGAGCAAGCACGTCACCTCGATTGTACTCCTCCTAAACAATACAGAATCCGACACCCTTGGGTTCACACCAGCACAACTACAATTCGGCAGCACACCTCGGAGAGACGTAATTCGTCACTGGATTGAAGGAGGACAACCGCGACCCAACTGTCAAACAAAAGATCCTGATGGCTGTCGAACGGACGAGAGAAACCAGGAAGAAGGCCAATGAAAGACAGGCAAGAGACGGCGCCGAGATTCGAACTGGAGACCTCGCATTTGTAAAAAATCACGGACTTAGCTCTCAAATCGATGGAAAAATCAAGAAGCTCTTTTTCATGTACGATTGTCCGTATTTCTGCAAGAGCAAGCTCGCTGCCAATATTCTGGAGTTAGTGGACTGCACGTCTGGGAAGACGATAGCACCCCAGCATATAGAGAACTGCAAGAGGTGGAACTGTTCCGATGAGAAGCGCAGAGAGTGGACAGCACTGTGCGAGAGTAAGAGCGACGTAAGAGTGCAAGCTGACACGTAAATGCTCACATCTTGTTCTTGTTTTGTATATATACTCTTCATATTATGTTATATTCAGGGTGTTATAATATATGTTATGTATCTGGAAGGTCGCAGTGTCCGTACAGTCCAGAGAGTAAATTTTATATATACAGGGTGTTCATATATTTGTTTGTCAATTTATATACAGGGTGTTAATGTATTTGTTTGTCAATTTATATACAGGGTGTGCATATATTTGTTGGTCAATTTTGTATACAGAGTGTTCAAGGATTTGTAAACAAAAAAATTCTGTCCCTGTGTAGAGCGAATTTTTCACGCTTACGAAATCCTTGGAAGAAGGGGGTCGAGGTTGTGACAGTCAGATTTACCGACGTCATTATTATTATTATTGTCCATAGCGGTAAAAAATGTGTTGATTCAAAGCGTTGAGAGTTTTAAGTTGTAAGAATACATATTTGATTTTTGCCAAGCCGACGGGAGGAGCGAGACGTTCACGTGTCTTAAGGGTGAGCACCTGAAGGGTCACGTTATGCGTCTAAAGCTTAGGAAATTCGACCATAATGACGAACATTTAAATATCTCGGTTTCCAGCGGTCAGATTCACGTGAAACTTATACCAGCGCAGCGGCATGTGTGCAAGGACGGATGTGTGGAGTTTCGTCGCGATCAAGCAACAATTACGGACGCCAGATCAAATCGGTTGTAATTGATCAGTTTGTGGACACCGGTTGCAATTGAGCTATGGGCGACAGCGAGGCTGAGGCTTAATCCGCACAAACTCAACTTCGAGCACGGCTCGTCCCACTTGGGAGACAATAGAGCAAAGTGAAATGACCTCTTCGGAAGCGTCACTTCAACGAACGCCTAGCGTCTCTTTTCAAAATCTAAATAAAACGAAGGACATGGTTTTTCGACAAACAGTCTTACCGCGATCCTTGTAGCGAGAGCAGCTCCGTGCTATCTCTCCATATACAGTTTTGCCGCAATTCTTGTAACAAGAGCACCTTCGTGCTACCTCTGCGTGTACAGTGGACTTTGTTGTGTTTTACGAACACCAGTGTGTGTGATAGACAGTAAGTCTACACGAGTGCGCCTACCTCAACCGCTGGGAGCAGTTGAAGCGAGACCGTGTTTTTGTGATTGCCTTACGCCGTTTATAATTTTTTAAGAAACGAGGAACACCGGAAACTATGGCGGGCTAGAGGAAGAAGAGAGATGAGGGCGTTACGTCGATTCGCCCGATGTCAGAAGAGACTACGCCGATGATGCCTACCATACGCCACGGAGAGAGAGAGGAACGACGAGCCACGCCGATGATGCCTATCCGCCGCCATGAAGAGAGAGAGAGAGGTCGAACGCCGCCCTATTGATACGCCGATGATGCCTACCATCCGCCACGTTGACGTCCCGACGCCCAGACCACCGATCCCGAGGGGAAGAGGAACCGAGGAACCAGAAGTATGAACACTTTTCGCATCTTCATCGTCGCGATCAAGGAAACCTTCCGTGTGAATACTATGTGTTTTTCAATCGCCCATAACGACGCCAGGATGCACCTCGGAAGCTGAGAGTTGGTAATGTATTCACCTGTGTGATTGTCAGCACGTGACGGCCCGATTGATTTAGAGAACGCCCTTGAAATTCGTCAACATTTTGAAAACGCCCGCTCAACTCGAAATTTTATATCAAACTCCCGTCGCGCTTGTCATTTGTAATTTATTCGTCTCAGGTCGATTTTTCTTATTCCTTGTGATATTTTTTTAATGGTCTTAAATTTATTGTTGTTTGTGCTCCTTTGTATTTGTTTAAAGTGCGTACTATTAGAGTAAAGCGCCGCCCACTTAATTGTTTAATCTACTGGAGGTTTGTTCATTTTTTATGTGTCAATGCTAGCTATGTCAGGCCGCATGTGTGATTATTTGGTAAAAGTATTTGCCTGGTAATATGAATTGCTCGTCGCGGCGAAGTGTTTAAGTCCCGCCTGCTAGAGAGTATATGTTTGCGTCACTCAACGGAAGTTATTTGTTATGTTTGAACCACGTGAGGTCTTGTAAAAGGAAAAACGTCCGCCCACGTGAATGTAATTGCCGTTGAGACGCCTTTGTTTATGCTGATCAAATAATGTATAGTCACCGCGCCGACTAGTTTCTTTTTTAAAAAAAGGTGAACTTAAGTAAGGGCTGGCTAGGATTTGAGTAGCACTGGAGCAAAATCACAAATGACCTGATTAGACAAAAATTAAGGTAAAATTAATTGAGAATGCAATAATTAGGGCTTATCGTCATAACACCTGTACATGTCATGTATCATTCTTTGTGTCATTGACCCCGTAGAGAGAATCTGTGAGAGAATGTGTGTGGAATGCAAGAGTGGGGCATTGTTTTCCCGGGCAAGGGAGGGCGTTTCACACTGTTCTTCTGCGACCCAGTCTTATTTCAGCCTTTCCATACGCTACACACTATTTTTGATATTTGTCCTTTGGTGACCCATTCTTTTAGCGACCTGTTCTTATGCTACACAGTCTTTTTGAGACTTGTACTTTGGCGACCCGTTCTTTAAAGGACCTGTGCTTATGGTAAACAGTATTTCTGACACTTGTCCTTTGTTGATCCGTTTCTTAAGCGACCTGTCGTTGTGACTCCTATATTTTTTGAGACTTGGCCTTTTTGGACCTGTTCCTTCAGAGACAGTATTTTTTGAGACTTGTCTTTTGCTGAAATGTTTTTGTAGCGGATCGTCCTACGGCGACCAGTTTTCTTAGCAACATGTCCTTGTGCTAAAACCTATTTTAATGACCTGTCCATATGGTATACCAACCGTCGAAAGAAATAGTAGGCAAATTGTCCATCACCATTATCATTCAGTCCGTTTTCCACAATGTGATGATCATGAAAAACATCCATAGGCAGAGGGCATCATGTGCTATGTATGAACATAAATTCATTCGTTAAACAACAAAGGGTGTGGAATAAAGCGCAATGAAAATGTAATGGATAATTTGCCTGTGATTTTCTTTGCCGTTGACTGTACAATTCGTTTTTGAGACTTGTCCGTTAACGACCCGGTTCCTTTGGTTCTTTTAGCAATGTATCCGTATGCTACCGACTATTTTCACGACCTGTCCATATGGTACAAAGTATTTGTGAGACTTGTCCTTTGGCAACCTATTCCTTTAGCGGCCTGTCCTTCTGCGACCCAGTCTTGTTGCAGCCTTTCCATATGCTACACAGTCTTTCTGAGACTTCCCATTTGGCGGCCTGTTGTTCAACAACCAACTGCTTTTACAGCCATTCCATATGCTTCACAGTATTTTTGAGAATTTTCCTTTGGCGACCTGTTCCCTTAGGGGCTTGTCCTTCTGCTACCCAGTCTTATTTCAGCCTTTCCATACGCTACACACTATTTTTGAGATTTGTCCTTTGGTGACCCATTCTTTAAAGGACCTGTGCTTATGGTAAACAGTATTTCTGACACTTGTCCTTTGTTGATCCGTTTCTTTAGCGACCTATCGTTGTAACTCCTGTATTTTTTGAGACTTGGCCTTTTTCGACCTGTTCCTTTAGTGACCTGTCCTTATGCTACACAGTATTTTTGAGACTTGTCTTTTGCTGACATGTTCTTGTAGCGGATCGTCCTACGGCGACCGTTGATTTAACGGTCTGCCATACGGCGACCGTTCTTTTAACGGTCTGTCTTTCGGCGACCCAGTTTTTTCGCGACCTGCCACTACACTGTTTTCTTGAAACTTGTTATTTGGCGACTCGTTCTTTTAGCGACCAATCCTTATGTTACACAGTCTCTTTTTTTACTTGTTTTTGGCTACCCATTCTTTTATCATCGTGTGCTTATGCTAACGACTAGTTTTACGATTTGTCCATGTGGTACAAAGTGTGTTCGAGACTTGTCCTTTGGCGACCCGTTCCTTTAAAGATCTCTCCATATGCTACCTAGTCTTTTTTCAACCTCTACATATGCTATTCATTGTTTTTGAAACTTGTCCTCTGGCGGCCCGTTTTGTTAGCGACATATCCTTATGCAACACAGTCTTTTTGAGACTTGTACTTTGGCGACCCGTTCTTTAAAGGACCTGTGCTTATGGTGAACAGTATTTCTGACACTTGTCCTTTGTTGATCCGTTTCTTAGCGACCTGTCGTTGTGACTCCTATATTTTTTGAGACTTGGCCTTTTTGGACCTGTTCCTTTAGTGACAGTATTTTTTGAGACTTGTCTTTTGCTGACATGTTCTTGTAGCGGATCGTCCTACGGCGACCAGTTTTCTTAGCTACATGTCCTTGTGCTAAAACCTATTTTAATGACCTGTCCATATGGTATACCAACCGTCGAAAGAAATAGTAGGCAAATTGTCCATCACCATTATCATTCAGTACGTTTTCCACAATGTGATGATCATGAGAAACATCCATAGGCAGAGGGCATCATCTGCTATGTATGAACATAAATTCATTCGTTAAAACAACAAAGGGTGTGGAATAAAGCGCAATGAAAATGTAATGGATAATTTGCCTGTGATTTTCTTTGCCGTTGACTGTACAATTCGTTTTTGAGACTTGTCCTTTAACGACCCGGTTCCTTTGGTTCTTTTAGCAATGTATCCGTATGCTACCGACTATTTTCACGACCTGTCCATATGGTACAAAGTATTTGTGAGACTTGTCCTTTGGCAACCTATTCCTTTAGCGGCCTGTCCTTCTGCGACCCAGTCTTGTTGCAGCATTTCCATATGCTACACACTATTTTTGAGACTTGTCCTTTGGTGACCCATTCTTTTAGCGACCTCTTCTTATTGCAGCCTTTCCATATGATACACACTATTTTTGAGATTTGTTCTTTGGTGACCCATTCTTTTAGCGACCTGTTCTTATGCTACACAGTCTTTTTGAGACTTGTACTTTGGCGACTCTTCCTTATGGTAAACAGTATTTCTGACACTTGTCCTTTTTTTGATCCGTTTCTTTAGCGACCTGTCGTTGTGACTCCCTTATTTTTTGAGACTTGGAATTTGGCGACCTGTTCCTTTACTGACCTGTCCTTATGCTACACAGTATTTTTAAGACTTGTCTTTTGCTGACATGTTCTTGTAGCGGCTCGTCCTACTGCGACCGTTGATCTAACGGTCTGCCCTACGGCGACCGTTCTTTTAATGGTCGGTTTTACGTCGACCGTTCTTTCAACGGTCTGTCCTACGGTGACCCGTTCTTTTAACAGTCTGTCCTACGGTGACCCGTTCGTTTAACGGCCTGTCCTATAGCGACCCATTCTTTAAACGGCCTTTTTTTGTTACCCAGTTTTTTCGCGACCTGCCACAACACTTATTTCTTGAAACTTGTCCTTTGGCGACTCGTTCTCTTAGCGACCTATCCTTATGCTACACAGTCTTTTCGAGACTTCTCTTTGGCTACCCGTCCTTTTACCATCGTGTGCTTATGCTACCGACTTATATTACGACTTGTCCATGTGATACGAAGTGTGTTTGAGACTTGTCCTTTGGCGACTCGTTCCTTTAGCTATCTCTTCATATGCTACCTAGTATTTTTTTAACCTCTACATATGCTATTCATTGTTTTTGAAATTTGTCCTTTGGCGACCCGTTCTGTTAGCGACCTATCCTTATGCTACACAGTCTTTTTGAGACTTGTCCTTTGGCGACCTGTTGTTTTAGCGATCTCTTCATATGCTACCCAGTTTTTTTTTCAACCTGTCCATATGCTACTCATTGTGTTTGAGTCTTGTCCTTTGGCGACCAGTTTTCTTAGCAACATGTCCTTGTGCTAAAACCTATTTTAATGACCTGTCCATATGGTATACCAACCGTCGAAAGAAATAGTAGGCAAATTGTCCATCACCATTATCATTCAGTCCGTTTTCCACAATGTGATGATCATGAAAAACATCCATAGGCAGAGGGCATCATGTGCTATGTATGAACATAAATTCATTCGTTAAACAACAAAGGGTGTGGAATAAAGCGCAATGAAAATGTAATGGATAATTTGCCTGTGATTTTCTTTGCCGTTGACTGTACAATTCGTTTTTGAGACTTGTCCGTTAACGACCCGGTTCCTTTGGTTCTTTTAGCAATGTATCCGTATGCTACCGACTATTTTCACGACCTGTCCATATGGTACAAAGTATTTGTGAGACTTGTCCTTTGGCAACCTATTCCTTTAGCGGCCTGTCCTTCTGCGACCCAGTCTTGTTGCAGCCTTTCCATATGCTACACAGTCTTTCTGAGACTTCCCATTTGGCGGCCTGTTGTTCAACAACCAACTGTTTTTACAGCCATTCCATATGCTTCACAGTATTTTTGAGAATTTTCCTTTGGCGACCTGTTCCCTTAGGGGCTTGTCCTTCTGCTACCCAGTCTTATTTCAGCCTTTCCATACGCTACACACTATTTTTGAGATTTGTCCTTTGGTGACCCATTCTTTAAAGGACCTGTGCTTATGGTAAACAGTATTTCTGACACTTGTCCTTTGTTGATCCGTTTCTTTAGCGACCTATCGTTGTAACTCCTGTATTTTTTGAGACTTGGCCTTTTTCGACCTGTTCCTTTAGTGACCTGTCCTTATGCTACACAGTATTTTTGAGACTTGTCTTTTGCTGACATGTTCTTGTAGCGGATCGTCCTACGGCGACCGTTGATTTAACGGTCTGCCATACGGCGACCGTTCTTTTAACGGTCTGTCTTTCGGCGACCCAGTTTTTTCGCGACCTGCCACTACACTGTTTTCTTGAAACTTGTTATTTGGCGACTCGTTCTTTTAGCGACCAATCCTTATGTTACAAAGTCTCTTTTTTACTTGTTTTTGGCTACCCATTCTTTTATCATCGTGTGCTTATGCTAACGACTAGTTTTACAATTTGTCCATGTGGTACAAAGTGTGTTCGAGACTTGTCCTTTGGCGACCCGTTCCTTTAAAGATCTCTCCATATGCTACCTAGTCTTTTTTCAACCTCTACATATGCTATTCATTGTTTTTGAAACTTGTCCTCTGGCGGCCCGTTTTGTTAGCGACATATCCTTATGCAACACAGTCTTTTTGAGACTTGTACTTTGGCGACCCGTTCTTTAAAGGACCTGTGCTTATGGTGAACAGTATTTCTGACACTTGTCCTTTGTTGATCCGTTTCTTAGCGACCTGTCGTTGTGACTCCTATATTTTTTGAGACTTGGCCTTTTTGGACCTGTTCCTTTAGTGACAGTATTTTTTGAGACTTGTCTTTTGCTGACATGTTCTTGTAGCGGATCGTCCTACGGCGACCAGTTTTCTTAGCTACATGTCCTTGTGCTAAAACCTATTTTAATGACCTGTCCATATGGTATACCAACCGTCGAAAGAAATAGTAGGCAAATTGTCCATCACCATTATCATTCAGTACGTTTTCCACAATGTGATGATCATGAAAAACATCCATAGGCAGAGGGCATCATCTGCTATGTATGAACATAAATTCATTCGTTAAAACAACAAAGGGTGTGGAATAAAGCGCAATGAAAATGTAATGGATAATTTGCCTGTGATTTTCTTTGCCGTTGACTGTACAATTCGTTTTTGAGACTTGTCCTTTAACGACCCGGTTCCTTTGGTTCTTTTAGCAATGTATCCGTATGCTACCGACTATTTTCACGACCTGTCCATATGGTACAAAGTATTTGTGAGACTTGTCCTTTGGCAACCTATTCCTTTAGCGGCCTGTCCTTCTGCGACCCAGTCTTGTTGCAGCATTTCCATATGCTACACACTATTTTTGAGACTTGTCCTTTGGTGACCCATTCTTTTAGCGACCTCTTCTTATTGCAGCCTTTCCATATGATACACACTATTTTTGAGATTTGTTCTTTGGTGACCCATTCTTTTAGCGACCTGTTCTTATGCTACACAGTCTTTTTGAGACTTGTACTTTGGCGACTCTTCCTTATGGTAAACAGTATTTCTGACACTTGTCCTTTTTTTGATCCGTTTCTTTAGCGACCTGTCGTTGTGACTCCCTTATTTTTTGAGACTTGGAATTTGGCGACCTGTTCCTTTACTGACCTGTCCTTATGCTACACAGTATTTTTAAGACTTGTCTTTTGCTGACATGTTCTTGTAGCGGCTCGTCCTACTGCGACCGTTGATCTAACGGTCTGCCCTACGGCGACCGTTCTTTTAATGGTCGGTTTTACGTCGACCGTTCTTTCAACGGTCTGTCCTACGGTGACCCGTTCTTTTAACAGTCTGTCCTACGGTGACCCGTTCGTTTAACGGCCTGTCCTATAGCGACCCATTCTTTAAACGGCCTTTTTTTGTTACCCAGTTTTTTCGCGACCTGCCACAACACTTATTTCTTGAAACTTGTCCTTTGGCGACTCGTTCTCTTAGCGACCTATCCTTATGCTACACAGTCTTTTCGAGACTTCTCTTTGGCTACCCGTCCTTTTACCATCGTGTGCTTATGCTACCGACTTATATTACGACTTGTCCATGTGATACGAAGTGTGTTTGAGACTTGTCCTTTGGCGACTCGTTCCTTTAGCTATCTCTTCATATGCTACCTAGTATTTTTTTAACCTCTACATATGCTATTCATTGTTTTTGAAATTTGTCCTTTGGCGACCCGTTCTGTTAGCGACCTATCCTTATGCTACACAGTCTTTTTGAGACTTGTCCTTTGGCGACCTGTTGTTTTAGCGATCTCTTCATATGCTACCCAGTTTTTTTTTCAACCTGTCCATATGCTACTCATTGTGTTTGAGTCTTGTCCTTTGGCGACCAGTTTTCTTAGCAACATGTCCTTGTGCTAAAACCTATTTTAATGACCTGTCCATATGGTATACCAACCGTCGAAAGAAATAGTAGGCAAATTGTCCATCACCATTATCATTCAGTCCGTTTTCCACAATGTGATGATCATGAAAAACATCCATAGGCAGAGGGCATCATGTGCTATGTATGAACATAAATTCATTCGTTAAACAACAAAGGGTGTGGAATAAAGCGCAATGAAAATGTAATGGATAATTTGCCTGTGATTTTCTTTGCCGTTGACTGTACAATTCGTTTTTGAGACTTGTCCGTTAACGACCCGGTTCCTTTGGTTCTTTTAGCAATGTATCCGTATGCTACCGACTATTTTCACGACCTGTCCATATGGTACAAAGTATTTGTGAGACTTGTCCTTTGGCAACCTATTCCTTTAGCGGCCTGTCCTTCTGCGACCCAGTCTTGTTGCAGCCTTTCCATATGCTACACAGTCTTTCTGAGACTTCCCATTTGGCGGCCTGTTGTTCAACAACCAACTGTTTTTACAGCCATTCCATATGCTTCACAGTATTTTTGAGAATTTTCCTTTGGCGACCTGTTCCCTTAGGGGCTTGTCCTTCTGCTACCCAGTCTTATTTCAGCCTTTCCATACGCTACACACTATTTTTGAGATTTGTCCTTTGGTGACCCATTCTTTAAAGGACCTGTGCTTATGGTAAACAGTATTTCTGACACTTGTCCTTTGTTGATCCGTTTCTTTAGCGACCTATCGTTGTAACTCCTGTATTTTTTGAGACTTGGCCTTTTTCGACCTGTTCCTTTAGTGACCTGTCCTTATGCTACACAGTATTTTTGAGACTTGTCTTTTGCTGACATGTTCTTGTAGCGGATCGTCCTACGGCGACCGTTGATTTAACGGTCTGCCATACGGCGACCGTTCTTTTAACGGTCTGTCTTTCGGCGACCCAGTTTTTTCGCGACCTGCCACTACACTGTTTTCTTGAAACTTGTTATTTGGCGACTCGTTCTTTTAGCGACCAATCCTTATGTTACACAGTCTCTTTTTTTACTTGTTTTTGGCTACCCATTCTTTTATCATCGTGTGCTTATGCTAACGACTAGTTTTACGATTTGTCCATGTGGTACAAAGTGTGTTCGAGACTTGTCCTTTGGCGACCCGTTCCTTTAAAGATCTCTCCATATGCTACCTAGTCTTTTTTCAACCTCTACATATGCTATTCATTGTTTTTGAAACTTGTCCTCTGGCGGCCCGTTTTGTTAGCGACATATCCTTATGCAACACAGTCTTTTTGAGACTTGTACTTTGGCGACCCGTTCTTTAAAGGACCTGTGCTTATGGTGAACAGTATTTCTGACACTTGTCCTTTGTTGATCCGTTTCTTAGCGACCTGTCGTTGTGACTCCTATATTTTTTGAGACTTGGCCTTTTTGGACCTGTTCCTTTAGTGACAGTATTTTTTGAGACTTGTCTTTTGCTGACATGTTCTTGTAGCGGATCGTCCTACGGCGACCAGTTTTCTTAGCTACATGTCCTTGTGCTAAAACCTATTTTAATGACCTGTCCATATGGTATACCAACCGTCGAAAGAAATAGTAGGCAAATTGTCCATCACCATTATCATTCAGTACGTTTTCCACAATGTGATGATCATGAAAAACATCCATAGGCAGAGGGCATCATCTGCTATGTATGAACATAAATTCATTCGTTAAAACAACAAAGGGTGTGGAATAAAGCGCAATGAAAATGTAATGGATAATTTGCCTGTGATTTTCTTTGCCGTTGACTGTACAATTCGTTTTTGAGACTTGTCCTTTAACGACCCGGTTCCTTTGGTTCTTTTAGCAATGTATCCGTATGCTACCGACTATTTTCACGACCTGTCCATATGGTACAAAGTATTTGTGAGACTTGTCCTTTGGCAACCTATTCCTTTAGCGGCCTGTCCTTCTGCGACCCAGTCTTGTTGCAGCATTTCCATATGCTACACACTATTTTTGAGACTTGTCCTTTGGTGACCCATTCTTTTAGCGACCTCTTCTTATTGCAGCCTTTCCATATGATACACACTATTTTTGAGATTTGTTCTTTGGTGACCCATTCTTTTAGCGACCTGTTCTTATGCTACACAGTCTTTTTGAGACTTGTACTTTGGCGACTCTTCCTTATGGTAAACAGTATTTCTGACACTTGTCCTTTTTTTGATCCGTTTCTTTAGCGACCTGTCGTTGTGACTCCCTTATTTTTTGAGACTTGGAATTTGGCGACCTGTTCCTTTACTGACCTGTCCTTATGCTACACAGTATTTTTAAGACTTGTCTTTTGCTGACATGTTCTTGTAGCGGCTCGTCCTACTGCGACCGTTGATCTAACGGTCTGCCCTACGGCGACCGTTCTTTTAATGGTCGGTTTTACGTCGACCGTTCTTTCAACGGTGTGTCCTACGGTGACCCGTTCTTTTAACAGTCTGTCCTACGGTGACCCGTTCGTTTAACGGCCTGTCCTATAGCGACCCATTCTTTAAACGGCCTTTTTTTGTTACCCAGTTTTTTCGCGACCTGCCACAACACTTATTTCTTGAAACTTGTCCTTTGGCGACTCGTTCTCTTAGCGACCTATCCTTATGCTACACAGTCTTTTCGAGACTTCTCTTTGGCTACCCGTCCTTTTACCATCGTGTGCTTATGCTACCGACTTATATTACGACTTGTCCATGTGATACGAAGTGTGTTTGAGACTTGTCCTTTGGCGACTCGTTCCTTTAGCTATCTCTTCATATGCTACCTAGTATTTTTTTAACCTCTACATATGCTATTCATTGTTTTTGAAATTTGTCCTTTGGCGACCCGTTCTGTTAGCGACCTATCCTTATGCTACACAGTCTTTTTGAGACTTGTCCTTTGGCGACCTGTTGTTTTAGCGATCTCTTCATATGCTACCCAGTTTTTTTTTCAACCTGTCCATATGCTACTCATTGTGTTTGAGTCTTGTCCTTTGGCGACCAGTTTTCTTAGCAACATGTCCTTGTGCTAAAACCTATTTTAATGACCTGTCCATATGGTATACCAACCGTCGAAAGAAATAGTAGGCAAATTGTCCATCACCATTATCATTCAGTCCGTTTTCCACAATGTGATGATCATGAAAAACATCCATAGGCAGAGGGCATCATGTGCTATGTATGAACATAAATTCATTCGTTAAACAACAAAGGGTGTGGAATAAAGCGCAATGAAAATGTAATGGATAATTTGCCTGTGATTTTCTTTGCCGTTGACTGTACAATTCGTTTTTGAGACTTGTCCGTTAACGACCCGGTTCCTTTGGTTCTTTTAGCAATGTATCCGTATGCTACCGACTATTTTCACGACCTGTCCATATGGTACAAAGTATTTGTGAGACTTGTCCTTTGGCAACCTATTCCTTTAGCGGCCTGTCCTTCTGCGACCCAGTCTTGTTGCAGCCTTTCCATATGCTACACAGTCTTTCTGAGACTTCCCATTTGGCGGCCTGTTGTTCAACAACCAACTGTTTTTACAGCCATTCCATATGCTTCACAGTATTTTTGAGAATTTTCCTTTGGCGACCTGTTCCCTTAGGGGCTTGTCCTTCTGCTACCCAGTCTTATTTCAGCCTTTCCATACGCTACACACTATTTTTGAGATTTGTCCTTTGGTGACCCATTCTTTAAAGGACCTGTGCTTATGGTAAACAGTATTTCTGACACTTGTCCTTTGTTGATCCGTTTCTTTAGCGACCTATCGTTGTAACTCCTGTATTTTTTGAGACTTGGCCTTTTTCGACCTGTTCCTTTAGTGACCTGTCCTTATGCTACACAGTATTTTTGAGACTTGTCTTTTGCTGACATGTTCTTGTAGCGGATCGTCCTACGGCGACCGTTGATTTAACGGTCTGCCATACGGCGACCGTTCTTTTAACGGTCTGTCTTTCGGCGACCCAGTTTTTTCGCGACCTGCCACTACACTGTTTTCTTGAAACTTGTTATTTGGCGACTCGTTCTTTTAGCGACCTATCCTTATGTTACACAGTCTCTTTTTTTACTTGTTTTTGGCTACCCATTCTTTTATCATCGTGTGCTTATGCTAACGACTAGTTTTACGATTTGTCCATGTGGTACAAAGTGTGTTCGAGACTTGTCCTTTGGCGACCCGTTCCTTTAAAGATCTCTCCATATGCTACCTAGTCTTTTTTCAACCTCTACATATGCTATTCATTGTTTTTGAAACTTGTCCTCTGGCGGCCCGTTTTGTTAGCGACATATCCTTATGCAACACAGTCTTTTTGAGACTTGTACTTTGGCGACCCGTTCTTTAAAGGACCTGTGCTTATGGTGAACAGTATTTCTGACACTTGTCCTTTGTTGATCCGTTTCTTAGCGACCTGTCGTTGTGACTCCTATATTTTTTGAGACTTGGCCTTTTTGGACCTGTTCCTTTAGTGACAGTATTTTTTGAGACTTGTCTTTTGCTGACATGTTCTTGTAGCGGATCGTCCTACGGCGACCAGTTTTCTTAGCTACATGTCCTTGTGCTAAAACCTATTTTAATGACCTGTCCATATGGTATACCAACCGTCGAAAGAAATAGTAGGCAAATTGTCCATCACCATTATCATTCAGTACGTTTTCCACAATGTGATGATCATGAAAAACATCCATAGGCAGAGGGCATCATCTGCTATGTATGAACATAAATTCATTCGTTAAAACAACAAAGGGTGTGGAATAAAGCGCAATGAAAATGTAATGGATAATTTGCCTGTGATTTTCTTTGCCGTTGACTGTACAATTCGTTTTTGAGACTTGTCCTTTAACGACCCGGTTCCTTTGGTTCTTTTAGCAATGTATCCGTATGCTACCGACTATTTTCACGACCTGTCCATATGGTACAAAGTATTTGTGAGACTTGTCCTTTGGCAACCTATTCCTTTAGCGGCCTGTCCTTCTGCGACCCAGTCTTGTTGCAGCATTTCCATATGCTACACACTATTTTTGAGACTTGTCCTTTGGTGACCCATTCTTTTAGCGACCTCTTCTTATTGCAGCCTTTCCATATGATACACACTATTTTTGAGATTTGTTCTTTGGTGACCCATTCTTTTAGCGACCTGTTCTTATGCTACACAGTCTTTTTGAGACTTGTACTTTGGCGACTCTTCCTTATGGTAAACAGTATTTCTGACACTTGTCCTTTTTTTGATCCGTTTCTTTAGCGACCTGTCGTTGTGACTCCCTTATTTTTTGAGACTTGGAATTTGGCGACCTGTTCCTTTACTGACCTGTCCTTATGCTACACAGTATTTTTAAGACTTGTCTTTTGCTGACATGTTCTTGTAGCGGCTCGTCCTACTGCGACCGTTGATCTAACGGTCTGCCCTACGGCGACCGTTCTTTTAATGGTCGGTTTTACGTCGACCGTTCTTTCAACGGTGTGTCCTACGGTGACCCGTTCTTTTAACAGTCTGTCCTACGGTGACCCGTTCGTTTAACGGCCTGTCCTATAGCGACCCATTCTTTAAACGGCCTTTTTTTGTTACCCAGTTTTTTCGCGACCTGCCACAACACTTATTTCTTGAAACTTGTCCTTTGGCGACTCGTTCTCTTAGCGACCTATCCTTATGCTACACAGTCTTTTCGAGACTTCTCTTTGGCTACCCGTCCTTTTACCATCGTGTGCTTATGCTACCGACTTATATTACGACTTGTCCATGTGATACGAAGTGTGTTTGAGACTTGTCCTTTGGCGACTCGTTCCTTTAGCTATCTCTTCATATGCTACCTAGTATTTTTTTAACCTCTACATATGCTATTCATTGTTTTTGAAATTTGTCCTTTGGCGACCCGTTCTGTTAGCGACCTATCCTTATGCTACACAGTCTTTTTGAGACTTGTCCTTTGGCGACCTGTTGTTTTAGCGATCTCTTCATATGCTACCCAGTTTTTTTTTCAACCTGTCCATATGCTACTCATTGTGTTTGAGTCTTGTCCTTTGGCGACCAGTTTTCTTAGCAACATGTCCTTGTGCTAAAACCTATTTTAATGACCTGTCCATATGGTATACCAACCGTCGAAAGAAATAGTAGGCAAATTGTCCATCACCATTATCATTCAGTCCGTTTTCCACAATGTGATGATCATGAAAAACATCCATAATCAGAGGGCATCATGTGCTATGTATGAACATAAATTCATTCGTTAAACAACAAAGGGTGTGGAATAAAGCGCAATGAAAATGTAATGGATAATTTGCCTGTGATTTTCTTTGCCGTTGACTGTACAATTCGTTTTTGAGACTTGTCCGTTAACGACCCGGTTCCTTTGGTTCTTTTAGCAATGTATCCGTATGCTACCGACTATTTTCACGACCTGTCCATATGGTACAAAGTATTTGTGAGACTTGTCCTTTGGCAACCTATTCCTTTAGCGGCCTGTCCTTCTGCGACCCAGTCTTGTTGCAGCCTTTCCATATGCTACACAGTCTTTCTGAGACTTCCCATTTGGCGGCCTGTTGTTCAACAACCAACTGTTTTTACAGCCATTCCATATGCTTCACAGTATTTTTGAGAATTTTCCTTTGGCGACCTGTTCCCTTAGGGGCTTGTCCTTCTGCTACCCAGTCTTATTTCAGCCTTTCCATACGCTACACACTATTTTTGAGATTTGTCCTTTGGTGACCCATTCTTTAAAGGACCTGTGCTTATGGTAAACAGTATTTCTGACACTTGTCCTTTGTTGATCCGTTTCTTTAGCGACCTATCGTTGTAACTCCTGTATTTTTTGAGACTTGGCCTTTTTCGACCTGTTCCTTTAGTGACCTGTCCTTATGCTACACAGTATTTTTGAGACTTGTCTTTTGCTGACATGTTCTTGTAGCGGATCGTCCTACGGCGACCGTTGATTTAACGGTCTGCCATACGGCGACCGTTCTTTTAACGGTCTGTCTTTCGGCGACCCAGTTTTTTCGCGACCTGCCACTACACTGTTTTCTTGAAACTTGTTATTTGGCGACTCGTTCTTTTAGCGACCTATCCTTATGTTACACAGTCTCTTTTTTTACTTGTTTTTGGCTACCCATTCTTTTATCATCGTGTGCTTATGCTAACGACTAGTTTTACGATTTGTCCATGTGGTACAAAGTGTGTTCGAGACTTGTCCTTTGGCGACCCGTTCCTTTAAAGATCTCTCCATATGCTACCTAGTCTTTTTTCAACCTCTACATATGCTATTCATTGTTTTTGAAACTTGTCCTCTGGCGGCCCGTTTTGTTAGCGACATATCCTTATGCAACACAGTCTTTTTGAGACTTGTACTTTGGCGACCCGTTCTTTAAAGGACCTGTGCTTATGGTGAACAGTATTTCTGACACTTGTCCTTTGTTGATCCGTTTCTTAGCGACCTGTCGTTGTGACTCCTATATTTTTTGAGACTTGGCCTTTTTGGACCTGTTCCTTTAGTGACAGTATTTTTTGAGACTTGTCTTTTGCTGACATGTTCTTGTAGCGGATCGTCCTACGGCGACCAGTTTTCTTAGCTACATGTCCTTGTGCTAAAACCTATTTTAATGACCTGTCCATATGGTATACCAACCGTCGAAAGAAATAGTAGGCAAATTGTCCATCACCATTATCATTCAGTACGTTTTCCACAATGTGATGATCATGAGAAACATCCATAGGCAGAGGGCATCATCTGCTATGTATGAACATAAATTCATTCGTTAAAACAACAAAGGGTGTGGAATAAAGCGCAATGAAAATGTAATGGATAATTTGCCTGTGATTTTCTTTGCCGTTGACTGTACAATTCGTTTTTGAGACTTGTCCTTTAACGACCCGGTTCCTTTGGTTCTTTTAGCAATGTATCCGTATGCTACCGACTATTTTCACGACCTGTCCATATGGTACAAAGTATTTGTGAGACTTGTCCTTTGGCAACCTATTCCTTTAGCGGCCTGTCCTTCTGCGACCCAGTCTTGTTGCAGCATTTCCATATGCTACACACTATTTTTGAGACTTGTCCTTTGGTGACCCATTCTTTTAGCGACCTCTTCTTATTGCAGCCTTTCCATATGATACACACTATTTTTGAGATTTGTTCTTTGGTGACCCATTCTTTTAGCGACCTGTTCTTATGCTACACAGTCTTTTTGAGACTTGTACTTTGGCGACTCTTCCTTATGGTAAACAGTATTTCTGACACTTGTCCTTTTTTTGATCCGTTTCTTTAGCGACCTGTCGTTGTGACTCCCTTATTTTTTGAGACTTGGAATTTGGCGACCTGTTCCTTTACTGACCTGTCCTTATGCTACACAGTATTTTTAAGACTTGTCTTTTGCTGACATGTTCTTGTAGCGGCTCGTCCTACTGCGACCGTTGATCTAACGGTCTGCCCTACGGCGACCGTTCTTTTAATGGTCGGTTTTACGTCGACTGTTCTTTCAACGGTCTGTCCTACGGTGACCCGTTCTTTTAACAGTCTGTCCTACGGTGACCCGTTCGTTTAACGGCCTGTCCTATAGCGACCCATTCTTTAAACGGCCTTTTTTTGTTACCCAGTTTTTTCGCGACCTGCCACAACACTTATTTCTTGAAACTTGTCCTTTGGCGACTCGTTCTCTTAGCGACCTATCCTTATGCTACACAGTCTTTTCGAGACTTCTCTTTGGCTACCCGTCCTTTTACCATCGTGTGCTTATGCTACCGACTTATATTACGACTTGTCCATGTGATACGAAGTGTGTTTGAGACTTGTCCTTTGGCGACTCGTTCCTTTAGCTATCTCTTCATATGCTACCTAGTATTTTTTTAACCTCTACATATGCTATTCATTGTTTTTGAAATTTGTCCTTTGGCGACCCGTTCTGTTAGTGACCTATCCTTATGCTACACAGTCTTTTTGAGACTTGTCCTTTGGCGACCTGTTGTTTTAGCGATCTCTTCATATGCTACCCAGTTTTTTTTTCAACCTGTCCATATGCTACTCATTGTGTTTGAGTCTTGTCCTTTGGCGACCAGTTTTCTTAGCAACATGTCCTTGTGCTAAAACCTATTTTAATGACCTGTCCATATGGTATACCAACCGTCGAAAGAAATAGTAGGCAAATTGTCCATCACCATTATCATTCAGTCCGTTTTCCACAATGTGATGATCATGAAAAACATCCATAGGCAGAGGGCATCATGTGCTATGTATGAACATAAATTCATTCGTTAAACAACAAAGGGTGTGGAATAAAGCGCAATGAAAATGTAATGGATAATTTGCCTGTGATTTTCTTTGCCGTTGACTGTACAATTCGTTTTTGAGACTTGTCCGTTAACGACCCGGTTCCTTTGGTTCTTTTAGCAATGTATCCGTATGCTACCGACTATTTTCACGACCTGTCCATATGGTACAAAGTATTTGTGAGACTTGTCCTTTGGCAACCTATTCCTTTAGCGGCCTGTCCTTCTGCGACCCAGTCTTGTAGCAGCCTTTCCATATGCTACACAGTCTTTCTGAGACTTCCCATTTGGCGGCCTGTTGTTCAACAACCAACTGTTTTTACAGCCATTCCATATGCTTCACAGTATTTTTGAGAATTTTCCTTTGGCGACCTGTTCCCTTAGGGGCTTGTCCTTCTGCTACCCAGTCTTATTTCAGCCTTTCCATACGCTACACACTATTTTTGAGATTTGTCCTTTGGTGACCCATTCTTTAAAGGACCTGTGCTTATGGTAAACAGTATTTCTGACACTTGTCCTTTGTTGATCCGTTTCTTTAGCGACCTATCGTTGTAACTCCTGTATTTTTTGAGACTTGGCCTTTTTCGACCTGTTCCTTTAGTGACCTGTCCTTATGCTACACAGTATTTTTGAGACTTGTCTTTTGCTGACATGTTCTTGTAGCGGATTTAACGGTCTGCCATACGGCGACCGTTCTTTTAACGGTCTGTCTTTCGGCGACCCAGTTTTTTCGCGACCTGCCACTACACTGTTTTCTTGAAACTTGTTATTTGGCGACTCGTTCTTTTAGCGACCTATCCTTATGTTACACAGTCTCTTTTTTTACTTGTTTTTGGCTACCCATTCTTTTATCATCGTGTGCTTATGCTAACGACTAGTTTTACGATTTGTCCATGTGGTACAAAGTGTGTTCGAGACTTGTCCTTTGGCGACCCGTTCCTTTAAAGATCTCTCCATATGCTACCTAGTCTTTTTTCAACCTCTACATATGCTATTCATTGTTTTTGAAACTTGTCCTCTGGCGGCCCGTTTTGTTAGCGACATATCCTTATGCAACACAGTCTTTTTGAGACTTGTACTTTGGCGACCCGTTCTTTAAAGGACCTGTGCTTATGGTGAACAGTATTTCTGACACTTGTCCTTTGTTGATCCGTTTCTTAGCGACCTGTCGTTGTGACTCCTATATTTTTTGAGACTTGGCCTTTTTGGACCTGTTCCTTTAGTGACAGTATTTTTTGAGACTTGTCTTTTGCTGACATGTTCTTGTAGCGGATCGTCCTACGGCGACCAGTTTTCTTAGCTACATGTCCTTGTGCTAAAACCTATTTTAATGACCTGTCCATATGGTATACCAACCGTCGAAAGAAATAGTAGGCAAATTGTCCATCACCATTATCATTCAGTACGTTTTCCACAATGTGATGATCATGAAAAACATCCATAGGCAGAGGGCATCATCTGCTATGTATGAACATAAATTCATTCGTTAAAACAACAAAGGGTGTGGAATAAAGCGCAATGAAAATGTAATGGATAATTTGCCTGTGATTTTCTTTGCCGTTGACTGTACAATTCGTTTTTGAGACTTGTCCTTTAACGACCCGGTTCCTTTGGTTCTTTTAGCAATGTATCCGTATGCTACCGACTATTTTCACGACCTGTCCATATGGTACAAAGTATTTGTGAGACTTGTCCTTTGGCAACCTATTCCTTTAGCGGCCTGTCCTTCTGCGACCCAGTCTTGTTGCAGCATTTCCATATGCTACACACTATTTTTGAGACTTGTCCTTTGGTGACCCATTCTTTTAGCGACCTCTTCTTATTGCAGCCTTTCCATATGATACACACTATTTTTGAGATTTGTTCTTTGGTGACCCATTCTTTTAGCGACCTGTTCTTATGCTACACAGTCTTTTTGAGACTTGTACTTTGGCGACTCTTCCTTATGGTAAACAGTATTTCTGACACTTGTCCTTTTTTTGATCCGTTTCTTTAGCGACCTGTCGTTGTGACTCCCTTATTTTTTGAGACTTGGAATTTGGCGACCTGTTCCTTTACTGACCTGTCCTTATGCTACACAGTATTTTTAAGACTTGTCTTTTGCTGACATGTTCTTGTAGCGGCTCGTCCTACTGCGACCGTTGATCTAACGGTCTGCCCTACGGCGACCGTTCTTTTAATGGTCGGTTTTACGTCGACCGTTCTTTCAACGGTCTGTCCTACGGTGACCCGTTCTTTTAACAGTCTGTCCTACGGTGACCCGTTCGTTTAACGGCCTGTCCTATAGCGACCCATTCTTTAAACGGCCTTTTTTTGTTACCCAGTTTTTTCGCGACCTGCCACAACACTTATTTCTTGAAACTTGTCCTTTGGCGACTCGTTCTCTTAGCGACCTATCCTTATGCTACACAGTCTTTTCGAGACTTCTCTTTGGCTACCCGTCCTTTTACCATCGTGTGCTTATGCTACCGACTTATATTACGACTTGTCCATGTGATACGAAGTGTGTTTGAGACTTGTCCTTTGGCGACTCGTTCCTTTAGCTATCTCTTCATATGCTACCTAGTATTTTTTTAACCTCTACATATGCTATTCATTATTTTTGAAATTTGTCCTTTGGCGACCCGTTCTGTTAGCGACCTATCCTTATGCTACACAGTCTTTTTGAGACTTGTCCTTTGGCGACCTGTTGTTTTAGCGATCTCTTCATATGCTACCCAGTTTTTTTTTCAACCTGTCCATATGCTACTCATTGTGTTTGAGTCTTGTCCTTTGGCGACCAGTTTTCTTAGCAACATGTCCTTGTGCTAAAACCTATTTTAATGACCTGTCCATATGGTATACCAACCGTCGAAAGAAATAGTAGGCAAATTGTCCATCACCATTATCATTCAGTCCGTTTTCCACAATGTGATGATCATGAAAAACATCCATAGGCAGAGGGCATCATGTGCTATGTATGAACATAAATTCATTCGTTAAACAACAAAGGGTGTGGAATAAAGCGCAATGAAAATGTAATGGATAATTTGCCTGTGATTTTCTTTGCCGTTGACTGTACAATTCGTTTTTGAGACTTGTCCGTTAACGACCCGGTTCCTTTGGTTCTTTTAGCAATGTATCCGTATGCTACCGACTATTTTCACGACCTGTCCATATGGTACAAAGTATTTGTGAGACTTGTCCTTTGGCAACCTATTCCTTTAGCGGCCTGTCCTTCTGCGACCCAGTCTTGTTGCAGCCTTTCCATATGCTACACAGTCTTTCTGAGACTTCCCATTTGGCGGCCTGTTGTTCAACAACCAACTGTTTTTACAGCCATTCCATATGCTTCACAGTATTTTTGAGAATTTTCCTTTGGCGACCTGTTCCCTTAGGGGCTTGTCCTTCTGCTACCCAGTCTTATTTCAGCCTTTCCATACGCTACACACTATTTTTGAGATTTGTCCTTTGGTGACCCATTCTTTAAAGGACCTGTGCTTATGGTAAACAGTATTTCTGACACTTGTCCTTTGTTGATCCGTTTCTTTAGCGACCTATCGTTGTAACTCCTGTATTTTTTGAGACTTGGCCTTTTTCGACCTGTTCCTTTAGTGACCTGTCCTTATGCTACACAGTATTTTTGAGACTTGTCTTTTGCTGACATGTTCTTGTAGCGGATCGTCCTACGGCGACCGTTGATTTAACGGTCTGCCATACGGCGACCGTTCTTTTAACGGTCTGTCTTTCGGCGACCCAGTTTTTTCGCGACCTGCCACTACACTGTTTTCTTGAAACTTGTTATTTGGCGACTCGTTCTTTTAGCGACCTATCCTTATGTTACACAGTCTCTTTTTTTACATGTTTTTGGCTACCCATTCTTTTATCATCGTGTGCTTATGCTAACGACTAGTTTTACGATTTGTCCATGTGGTACAAAGTGTGTTCGAGACTTGTCCTTTGGCGACCCGTTCCTTTAAAGATCTCTCCATATGCTACCTAGTCTTTTTTCAACCTCTACATATGCTATTCATTGTTTTTGAAACTTGTCCTCTGGCGGCCCGTTTTGTTAGCGACATATCCTTATGCAACACAGTCTTTTTGAGACTTGTACTTTGGCGACCCGTTCTTTAAAGGACCTGTGCTTATGGTGAACAGTATTTCTGACACTTGTCCTTTGTTGATCCGTTTCTTAGCGACCTGTCGTTGTGACTCCTATATTTTTTGAGACTTGGCCTTTTTGGACCTGTTCCTTTAGTGACAGTATTTTTTGAGACTTGTCTTTTGCTGACATGTTCTTGTAGCGGATCGTCCTACGGCGACCTGTTTTCTTAGCTACATGTCCTTGTGCTAAAACCTATTTTAATGACCTGTCCATATGGTATACCAACCGTCGAAAGAAATAGTAGGCAAATTGTCCATCACCATTATCATTCAGTACGTTTTCCACAATGTGATGATCATGAAAAACATCCATAGGCAGAGGGCATCATCTGCTATGTATGAACATAAATTCATTCGTTAAAACAACAAAGGGTGTGGAATAAAGCGCAATGAAAATGTAATGGATAATTTGCCTGTGATTTTCTTTGCCGTTGACTGTACAATTCGTTTTTGAGACTTGTCCTTTAACGACCCGGTTCCTTTGGTTCTTTTAGCAATGTATCCGTATGCTACCGACTATTTTCACGACCTGTCCATATGGTACAAAGTATTTGTGAGACTTGTCCTTTGGCAACCTATTTCTTTAGCGGCCTGTCCTTCTGCGACCCAGTCTTGTTGCAGCATTTCCATATGCTACACACTATTTTTGAGACTTGTCCTTTGGTGACCCATTCTTTTAGCGACCTCTTCTTATTGCAGCCTTTCCATATGATACACACTATTTTTGAGATTTGTTCTTTGGTGACCCATTCTTTTAGCGACCTGTTCTTATGCTACACAGTCTTTTTGAGACTTGTACTTTGGCGACTCTTCCTTATGGTAAACAGTATTTCTGACACTTGTCCTTTTTTTGATCCGTTTCTTTAGCGACCTGTCGTTGTGACTCCCTTATTTTTTGAGACTTGGAATTTGGCGACCTGTTCCTTTACTGACCTGTCCTTATGCTACACAGTATTTTTAAGACTTGTCTTTTGCTGACATGTTCTTGTAGCGGCTCGTCCTACTGCGACCGTTGATCTAACGGTCTGCCCTACGGCGACCGTTCTTTTAATGGTCGGTTTTACGTCGACCGTTCTTTCAACGGTCTGTCCTACGGTGACCCGTTCTTTTAACAGTCTGTCCTACGGTGACCCGTTCGTTTAACGGCCTGTCCTATAGCGACCCATTCTTTAAACGGCCTTTTTTTGTTACCCAGTTTTTTCGCGACCTGCCACAACACTTATTTCTTGAAACTTGTCCTTTGGCGACTCGTTCTCTTAGCGACCTATCCTTATGCTACACAGTCTTTTCGAGACTTCTCTTTGGCTACCCGTCCTTTTACCATCGTGTGCTTATGCTACCGACTTATATTACGACTTGTCCATGTGATACGAAGTGTGTTTGAGACTTGTCCTTTGGCGACTCGTTCCTTTAGCTATCTCTTCATATGCTACCTAGTATTTTTTTAACCTCTACATATGCTATTCATTGTTTTTGAAATTTGTCCTTTGGCGACCCGTTCTGTTAGCGACCTATCCTTATGCTACACAGTCTTTTTGAGACTTGTCTTTTGGCGACCCGTTGTTTTAGCGATCTCTTCATATGCTACCCAGTTTTTTTTTCAACCTGTCCATATGCTACTCATTGTGTTTGAGTCTTGTCCTTTGGCGACCAGTTTTCTTAGCAACATGTCCTTGTGCTAAAACCTATTTTAATGACCTGTCCATATGGAAAAACCCAACGTCGAAAGAAATAGTAGGCAAATTGTCCATCACCATTATCATTCAGTCCGTTTTCCACAATGTGATGATCATGAAAAACATCCATAGGCAGAGGGCAACATCTGCTATGTATGAACATAAATTCATTCCTTAAAACAACAAAGGGTGCGGAATAAAGCGCAATGAAAATTGTAATGGAATATTTGCCTCTGATTTTCTTTGCCGTTGACTATTCAATGTGTTTGAGACTTTGAGACTTGTCCTTTAACGACCCGTTCTTTTAGCGATGTGTCCATATTCTACACAGTCTTTCCGAGACTTCTCATTTGGCGACCTATTCTTTTGGCGGCCTGTTGTTCGGCAACCCATTGATTTTGCAGCCTTTCCATATGCTACACAGTATTTTTGAGAATTGTCCTTTTGTGACCCAGTCTTTTTGCGACGTGTCCATATTGTCGAATGTGTTTTTGAGACTTGTCCTTTGGTTCTTTTAGCAATGTGTCCTTATGCTACCGACTATTTTCACGACCTGTGTATATGGTACAAAGTATTTGGGAGCCTTGTCCTTTGGCAACCTGTTCGTTTAGCGGCCTGTCGTTCTGCGACCGAGTCTTGTTGCAACCTTTCCATATGCTACACAGTCTTTCTGAGACTTCAAATTTGGCGGCCTGTTGTTCAACAACCAACTGTTTTTACAGCCATTCCATATGCTACACAGTATTTTTGAGAATTTTCCTTTGGCGACCTGTTCCTTTAGCGGCTTGTCCTTCTGCTACCCAGTCTTATTTCAGCCTTTCCATACGCTACACACTATTTTTGAGATTTGTCCTTTGGTGACCCATTCTTTTAGCGACCTGTTCTTATGCTACACAGTCTTTTTGAGACTTGTACTTTGGCGACCCGTTCTTTAAAGGACCTGTGCTAATGGTAAACAGTATTTCTGACACTTGTTCTTCTTGTCCTTTGTTGATCCGTTTCTTTAGCGACCTGTCGTTGTGACTCCTATATTTTTTGAGACTTGGCCTTTTTCGACCTGTTCCTTTAGTGACCTGTCCTTATGCTACACAGTATTTTTGAGACTTGTCTTTTGCTGACATGTTCTTGTAGCGGATCGTCCTACGCCGACCGTTGATTTAAGGGTCTGCCATACGGCGACCGTTCTTTTAACGGTCTGTCTTTCGGCGACCCAGTTTTTTCGCGACCTGCCACTACACTGTTTTCTTGAAACTTGTTATTTGGCGACTCGTTTTCTTAGCGACCTATCCTTATGCTACACAGTCTCTTTTTTTTTACTTGTTTTTGGCTACCCATTCTTTTATCATCGTGTGCTTATGCTACATCTAGTTTTACGACTTGTCCATGTAGTACAAAGTGTGTTCGAGACTTGTCCTTTGGCGACCCGTTCCTTTAAAGATCTCTCCATATGCTACCTAGTCTTTTTTCAACCTGTACATATGCTATTCATTGATTTTGAAACTTGTCCTTTGGCGGCCCGTTTTGTTAGCGAGATATCCTTATGCAACACAGTCTTTTTGAGACTTGTACTTTGGCGACCCGTTCTTTAAAGGACCTGTGCTTATGGTGAACAGTATTTCTGACACTTGTCCTTTGTTGATCCGTTTCTTTAGCGACCTGTCTTTGTGACTCCTATATTTTTTGAGACTTGGCCTTTCTGGACCTGTTACTTTAGTGACAGTATTTTTTGAGACTTGTCTTTTGCTGACATGTTCTTGTAGCGGATCGTCCTACGGCGACCAGTTTTCTCAGCAACATGTCCTTGTGCTAAAACCTATTTTAATGACCTGTCCATATTGTATACCAACCGTCGAAAGAAATAGTAGGCAAATTGTCCATCACCATTATCATTCAGTCCGTTTTCCACAATGTGATGATCATGAGAAACATCCATAGGCAGAGGGCATCATCTGCTATGTATGAACATAAATTCATTCGTTAAAACAACAAAGGGTGTGGAATAAAGCGCAATGGAAATGTAATGGGTAATTTGCCTGTGATTTTCTTTGCCGTTGACTGTACAATTCGTTTTTGAGACTTGTCCTTTAACGACCCGGTTCCTTTGGTTCTTTTCGCAATGTATCCGTATGCTACCGACTATTTTCACGACCTGTCCATATGGTACAAAGTATTTGTGAGACTTGTCCTTTGGCAACCTATTCCTTTAGCGGCCTGTCCTTCTGCGACCCAGTCTTGTTGCAGCCTTTCCATATGCTACACACTATTTTTGAGACTTGTCCTTTGGTGACCCATTCTTTTAGCGACCTCTTCTTATTGCAGCCTTTCCATATGATACACACTATTTTTGAGATTTGTTCTTTGGTGACCCATTCTTTTAGCGAGCTGTTCTTATGCTACACAGTCTTTTTGAGACTTGTACTTTGGCGACTCTTCCTTATGGTAAACAGTATTTCTGACACTTGTCCTTTGTTGATCCGTTTCTTTAGCGACCTGTCGTTGTGACTCCCTTATTTTTTGAGACTTGGAATTTGGCGACCTGTTCCTTTAGTGACCTTTCCTTATGCTACACAGTATTTTTAAGACTTGTCTTTTACTGACATGTTCTTGTAGCGGCTCGTCCTACTGCGACCGTTGATCTAACGGTCTGCCCTACGGCGACCGTTCTTTTAATGGTCGGTTTTACGGCGACCGTTCTTTCAACGGTCTGTCCTACGGTGACCCGTTCTTTTAACAGTCTGTCCTACGGTGACCCGTTCGTTTAACGGCCTGTCCTATAGCGACCCATTCTTTTAACGGCCTTTTTTTGTTACCCAGTTTTTTCGCGACCTGCCACTACACTTTTTTCTTGAAACTTGTCCTTTGGCGACTCGTTCTCTTAGCGACCTATCCTTATGCTACACAGTCTTTTCGAGACTTCTCTTTGGCTACCCGTCCTTTTACCATCGTGTGCTTATGCTACCGACTAGTTTTACGACTTGTCCATGTGATACGAAGTGGGTTTGAGACTTGTCATTTGGCGACTCGTTCCTTTAGCGATCTCTCCATATGCTACCCAGTCTTTTTTAACCTCTACATATGCTATTCATTGTTTTTGAAATTTGTCCTTTGGCGACCCGTTCTGTAAGCGACCTATCCTTATGCTACATAGTCTTGTTGAGACTTGTCCTTTGGCGACGCGTTGTTTTAGCGATCTCTTCATATGCTACCCAGTTTTTTTTCAACCTGTCCATATGCTAGTCATTGTGTTTGAGTCTTGTCCTTTGGCGACCAGTTTTCTTAGCAACATGTCCTTGTGCTAAAACCTATTTTAATGACCTGTCCATATGGTATACGCAACGTCGAAAGAAATAGTAGGCAAATTGTCCATCACCTTTATCATTCAGTCCGTTTTCCACAATGTGATGATCATGAAAAACATCCATAGGCAGAGGGCAACATCTGCTATGTATGAACATAAATTCATTCGTTAAAACAACAAAGGGTGCGGAATAAAGCGCAATGAAAATTGTAATGGAAAATTTGCCTCTGATTTTCTTTGCCGTTGACTATACAATGTGTTTGAGACTTTGAGACTTGTCCTTTAACGACCCGTTCTTTTAGCGATGTGTCCATATTCTACACAGTCTTTCCGAGACTTCTCATTTGGCGACCCATTCTTTTGGCGGCCTGTTGTTCGGCAACCCATTGATTTTGCAGCCTTTCCATATGCTACACAGTATTTTTGAGAATTGTCCTTTGGCGACCCAGTCTTTTTGCGACGTGTCCATATTGTCGAATGTGTTTTTGAAACTTGTCCTTTGGTTCTTTTAGCAATGTGTCCTTATGCTACCGACTATTTTCACGATCTGTGTATATGGTACAAAGTATTTGGGAGCCTTGTCCTTTGGCAACCTGTTCGTTTAGCGGCCTGTCGTTCTGCGACCGAGTCTTGTTGCAGCCTTTCCATATGCTACACAGTCTTTCTGAGACTTCAAATTTGGCGGCCTGTTGTTCAACAACCAACTGTTTTTACAGCCATTCCATATGCTACACAGTATTTTTGAGAATTTTCCTTTGGCGACCTGTTCCTTTAGCGGCTTGTCCTTCTGCTACCCAGTCTTATTTCAGCCTTTCCATACGCTACACACTATTTTTGAGATTTGTCCTTTGGTGACCCATTCTTTTAGCGACCTGTTCTTATGCTACACAGTCTTTTTGAGACTTGTACTTTGGCGACCCGTTCTTTAAAGGACCTGTGCTAATGGTAAACAGTATTTCTGACACTTGTTCTTCTTGTCCTTTGTTGATGCGTTTCTTTAGCGACCTGTCGTTGTGACTTCTATATTTTTTGAGACTTGGCCTTTTTCGACCTGTTCCTTTAGTGACCTGTCCTTATGCTACACAGTATTTTTGAGACTTGTCTTTTGCTGACATGTTCTTGTAGCGGATCGCCCTACGCCGACCGTTGATTTAACGGTCTGCCATACGGCGACCGTTCTTTTAACGGTCTGTCTTTCGGCGACCCAGTTTTTTCGCGACCTGCCACTACACTGTTTTCTTGAAACTTGTTATTTGGCGACTCGTTCTCTTAGCGACCTATCCTTATGCTACACAGTCTCTTTTTTTTACTTGTTTTTGGCTACCCATTCTTTTATCATCGTGTGCTTATGCTACATCTAGTTTTTCGACTTGTCCATGTGGTACAAAGTGTGTTCGAGACTTGTCCTTTGGCGACCCGTTTCTTTAAAGATCTCTCCATATGCTACCTAGTCTTTTTTCAACCTGTACATATGCTATTCATTGATTTTGAAACTTGTCCTTTGGCGGCCCGTTTTGTTAGCGAGATATCCTTATGCAACACAGTCTTTTTGAGACTTGTACTTTGGCGACCCGTTCTTTAAAGGACCTGTGCTTATGGTGAACAGTATTTCTGACACTTGTCCTTTGTTGATCCGTTTCTTTAGCGACCTGTCTTTGTGACTCCTATATTTTTTGAGACTTGGCCTTTCTGGACCTGTTACTTTAGTGACAGTATTTTTTGAGACTTGTCTTTTGCTGACATGTTCTTGTAGCGGATCGTCCTACGGCGACCAGTTTTCTCAGCAACATGTCCTTGTGCTAAAACCTATTTTAATGACCTGTCCATATTGTATACCAACCGTCGAAAGAAATAGTAGGCAAATTGTCCATCACCATTATCATTCAGTCCGTTTTCCACAATGTGATGATCATGAGAAACATCCATAGGCAGAGGGCATCATCTGCTATGTATGAACATAAATTCATTCGTTAAAACAACAAAGGGTGTGGAATAAAGCGCAATGGAAATGTAATGGGTAATTTGCCTGTGATTTTCTTTGCCGTTGACTGTACAATTCGTTTTTGAGACTTGTCCTTTAACGACCCGGTTCCTTTGGTTCTTTTCGCAATGTATCCGTATGCTACCGACTATTTTCACGACCTGTCCATATGGTACAAAGTATTTGTGAGACTTGTCCTTTGGCAACCTATTCCTTTAGCGGCCTGTCCTTCTGCGACCCAGTCTTGTTGCAGCCTTTCCATATGCTACACACTATTTTTGAGACTTGTCCTTTGGTGACCCATTCTTTTAGCGACCTCTTCTTATTGCAGCCTTTCCATATGATACACACTATTTTTGAGATTTGTTCTTTGGTGACCCATTCTTTTAGCGACCTGTTCTTATGCTACACAGTCTTTTTGAGACTTGTACTTTGGCGACTCTTCCTTATGGTAAACAGTATTTCTGACACTTGTCCTTTGTTGATCCGTTTCTTTAGCGACCTGTCGTTGTGACTCCCTTATTTTTTGAGACTTGGAATTTGGCGACCTGTTCCTTTAGTGACCTTTCCTTATGCTACACAGTATTTTTAAGACTTGTCTTTTACTGACATGTTCTTGTAGCGGCTCGTCCTACTGCGACCGTTGATCTAACGGTCTGCCCTACGGCGACCGTTCTTTTAATGGTCGGTTTTACGGCGACCGTTCTTTCAACGGTCTGTCCTACGGTGACCCGTTCTTTTAACAGTCTGTCCTACGGTGACCCGTTCGTTTAACGGCCTGTCCTATAGCGACCCATTCTTTTAACGGCCTTTTTTTGTTACCCAGTTTTTTCGCGACCTGCCACTACACTTTTTTCTTGAAACTTGTCCTTTGGCGACTCGTTCTCTTAGCGACCTATCCTTATGCTACACAGTCTTTTCGAGACTTCTCTTTGGCTACCCGTCCTTTTACCATCGTGTGCTTATGCTACCGACTAGTTTTACGACTTGTCCATGTGATACGAAGTGGGTTTGAGACTTGTCATTTGGCGACTCGTTCCTTTAGCGATCTCTCCATATGCTACCCAGTCTTTTTTAACCTCTACATATGCTATTCATTGTTTTTGAAATTTGTCCTTTGGCGACCCGTTCTGTAAGCGACCTATCCTTATGCTACATAGTCTTGTTGAGACTTGTCCTTTGGCGACGCGTTGTTTTAGCGATCTCTTCATATGCTACCCAGTTTTTTTTCAACCTGTCCATATGCTAGTCATTGTGTTTGAGTCTTGTCCTTTGGCGACCAGTTTTCTTAGCAACATGTCCTTGTGCTAAAACCTATTTTAATGACCTGTCCATATGGTATACGCAACGTCGAAAGAAATAGTAGGCAAATTGTCCATCACCTTTATCATTCAGTCCGTTTTCCACAATGTGATGATCATGAAAAACATCCATAGGCAGAGGGCAACATCTGCTATGTATGAACATAAATTCATTCGTTAAAACAACAAAGGGTGCGGAATAAAGCGCAATGAAAATTGTAATGGAAAATTTGCCTCTGATTTTCTTTGCCGTTGACTATACAATGTGTTTGAGACTTTGAGACTTGTCCTTTAACGACCCGTTCTTTTAGCGATGTGTCCATATTCTACACAGTCTTTCCGAGACTTCTCATTTGGCGACCCATTCTTTTGGCGGCCTGTTGTTCGGCAACCCATTGATTTTGCAGCCTTTCCATATGCTACACAGTATTTTTGAGAATTGTCCTTTGGCGACCCAGTCTTTTTGCGACGTGTCCATATTGTCGAATGTGTTTTTGAAACTTGTCCTTTGGTTCTTTTAGCAATGTGTCCTTATGCTACCGACTATTTTCACGACCTGTGTATATGGTACAAAGTATTTGGGAGCCTTGTCCTTTGGCAACCTGTTCGTTTAGCGGCCTGTCGTTCTGCGACCGAGTCTTGTTGCAGCCTTTCCATATGCTACACAGTCTTTCTGAGACTTCAAATTTGGCGGCCTGTTGTTCAACAACCAACTGTTTTTACAGCCATTCCATATGCTACACAGTATTTTTGAGAATTTTCCTTTGGCGACCTGTTCCTTTAGCGGCTTGTCCTTCTGCTACCCAGTCTTATTTCAGCCTTTCCATACGCTACACACTATTTTTGAGATTTGTCCTTTGGTGACCCATTCTTTTAGCGACCTGTTCTTATGCTACACAGTCTTTTTGAGACTTGTACTTTGGCGACCCGTTCTTTAAAGGACCTGTGCTAATGGTAAACAGTATTTCTGACACTTGTTCTTCTTGTCCTTTGTTGATCCGTTTCTTTAGCGACCTGTCGTTGTGACTCCTATATTTTTTGAGACTTGGCCTTTTTCGACCTGTTCCTTTAGTGACCTGTCCTTATGCTACACAGTATTTTTGAGACTTGTCTTTTGCTGACATGTTCTTGTAGCGGATCGTCCTACGCCGACCGTTGATTTAACGGTCTGCCATACGGCGACCGTTCTTTTAACGGTCTGTCTTTCGGCGACCCAGTTTTTTTGCGACCTGCCACTACACTGTTTTCTTGAAACTTGTTATTTGGCGACTCGTTCTCTTAGCGACCTATCCTTATGCTACACAGTCTTTTTTTTTACTTGTTTTTGGCTACCCATTCTTTTATCATCGTGTGCTTATGCTACATCTAGTTTTTCGACTTGTCCATGTGGTACAAAGTGTGTTCGAGACTTGTCCTTTGGCGACCCGTTCCTTTAAAGATCTCTCCATATGCTACCTAGTCTTTTTTCAACCTCTACATATGCTATTCATTGTTTTTGAAACTTGTCCTTTGGCGGCCCGTTTTGTTAGCGACACAGTCTTTTTGAGACTTGTACTTTGGCGACTCGTTCTTTAAAGGACCTGTCCTTATGGTAAACAGTATTTCTGACACTTGTCCTTTGTTGATCCGTTTCTTTAGCGACCTGTCGTTGTGACTCCCTTATTTTTTGAGACTTGGAATTTGGCGACCTGTTCCTTTAGTGACCTTTCCTTATGCTACACAGTATTTTTAAGACTTGTCTTTTGCTGACATGTTCTTCTAGTGGCTCGTCCTACTGCGACCGTTGAACTAACGGTCTGCCCTACGGCGACCGTTCTTTTAATGGTCGGTTTTACGGCGACCGTTCTTTCAACGGTCTGTCCTACGGTGACCCATTCTTTTAACAGTCTGTCCTACGGTGACCCGTTCGTTTAACGGCCTGTCCTATAGCGACCCATTCTTTTAACGGCCTTTTTTTTGTTACCCAGTTTTTTCGCGACCTGCCACTACACTTTTTTCTTGAAACTTGTCCTTTGGCGACTCGTTCTCTTAGCGACCTATCCTTATGCTACACAGTCTTTTCGAGACTTGTCTTTGGCTACCCGTCCTTTTACCATCTTGTGCTTATGCTACCAACTAGTTTTACGACTTGTCCATGTGGTACAAAGTGTGTTTGAGACTTGTCCTTTGGCGACTCGTTCCTTTGGCGATCTCTCCATATGCTACCCAGTCTTTTTTTAACCTCTACATATGCTATTCATTGTTTTTAAATTTGTCCTTTGGCGACCCGTTCTGTTAGCGACCTATCCTTATGCTACACAGTCTTTTTGAGACTTGTCCTTTGGCGACCCGTTGTTTTAGCGATCTCTTCATATCCTTAACAGTTTTTTTCAACCTGTTCATATGCTACTCACTGTGTTTGAGTCTTGTCCTTTGGCGACCAGTTTTCTTAGCAACATGTCCTTGTGCTAAAACCTATTTTAATGACCTGTCCATATGGTATACGCAACGTCGAAAGAAATAGTAGGCAAATTGTCCATCACCATTATCATTCAGTCCGTTTTCCACAATGTGATGATCATGAAAAACATCCACAGGCAGAGGGCAACATCTGCTATGTATGAACATAAATTCATTCGTTAAAACAACAAAGGGTGCGGAATAAAGCGCAATGAAAATTGTATTGGAAAATTTGCCTCTGATTTTCTTTGCCGTTGACTATACAATGTGTTTGAGACTTTGAGACTTGTCCTTTAACGACCCGTTCTTTTAGCGATGTGTCCATATTCTACACAGTCTTTCCGAGACTTCTCATTTGGCGACCCATTTTTTTGGCGGCCTGTTGTTCGGCAACCCATTGATTTTGCAGCCTTTCCATATGCTACACAGTATTTTTGAGAATTGTCCTTTTGCGACCCAGTCTTTTTGCGACGTGTCCATATTGTCGAATGTGTTTTTGAGACTTGTCCTTTGGTTCTTTTAGCAATGTGTCCTTATGCTACCGACTATTTTCACGACCTGTGTATATGGTACAAAGTATTTGGGAGCCTTGTCGTTTAGCAACCTGTTCGCTTAGCGGCCTGTCGTTCTGCGACCGAGTCTTGTTGCAGCCTTTCCATATGCTACACAGTCTTTCTGAGACTTCCCATTTGGCGGCCTGTTGTTCAACAACCAACTGTTTTTACAGCCTTTCCATATGCTACACAGTATTTTTGAGAATTTTCCTTTGGCGACCTGTTCCTTTAGCGGCCTGTCCTTCTGCTACCCAGTCTTATTTCAGCCTTTCCATACGCTTCACACTATTTTTGAGATTTGTCCTTTGGTGACCCATTCTTTTAGCGACCTGTTCTTATGCTACACATTCTTTTTGAGACTTGTACTTTGGCGACCCGTTCTTTAAAGGACCTGTGCTAATGGTAAACAGTATTTCTGACACTTGTCCTTTGTTGATCCGTTTCTTTAGCGACCTGTCGTTGTGACTCCTATATTTTTTGAGACTTGGCCTTTTTCGACCTGTTCCTTTAGTGACCTGTCCTTATGCTACACAGTATTTTTGAGACTTGTCTTTTGCTGACATGTTCTTGTAGCGGATCGTCCGACGGCGACCGTTGATTTAACGGTCTGCCATACGGCGACCGTTCTTTTAACGGTCTGTCTTTCGGCGACCCAGTTTTTTCGCGACCTGCCACTACACTGTTTTCTTGAAACTTGTTATTTGGCGACTCGTTCTCTTAGCGACCTATCCTTGTGCTACACAGTCTCTTTTTTTACTTGTTTTTGGCTACCCATTCTTTTATCATCGTGTGCTTATGCTAACGACTAGTTTTACGATTTGTCCATGTGGTACAGAGTGTGTTCGAGACTTGTCCTTTGGCGACCCGTTCCTTTAAAGATCTCTCCATATGCTACCTAGTCTTTTTTCAACCTCTACATATGCTAATCATTGTTTTTGAAACTTGTCCTTTGGCGGCCCGTTTTGTTAGCGAGATATCCTTATGCAACACAGTCTTTTTGAGACTTGTACTTTGGCGACCCGTTCTTTAAAGGACCTGTGCTTATGGTGAACTGTATTTCTGACACTTGTCCTTTGTTGATCCTGTCGTTGTGACTCCTATATTTTTTGAGACTTGGCCTTTTTGGACCTGTTCCTTTAGTGACAGTATTTTTTGAGACTTGTCTTTTGCTGACATGTTCTTGTAGCGGATCGTCCTACGGCGACCAGTTTTCTTAGCAACATGTCCTTGTGCTAAAACCTATTTTAATGACCTGTCCATATGGTATACCAACCGTCGAAAGAAATAGTAGGCAAATTGTCCATCACCATTATCATTCAGTCCGTTTTCCACAATGTGATGATCATGAAAAACATCCATAGGCAGAGGGCATCATCTGCTATGTATGAACATAAATTCATTCGTTAAAACAACAAAGGGTGTGGAATAAAGCGCAATGAAAATGTAATGGATAATTTGCCTGTGATTTTCTTTGCCGTTGACTGTACAATTCGATTTTGAGACTTGTCCGTTAACGACCCGGTTCCTTTGGTTCTTTTAGCAATGTATCCGTATGCTACCGACTATTTTCACGACCTGTCCATATGGTACAAAGTATTTGTGAGACTTGTCCTTTGGCAACCTATTCCTTTACCGGCCTGTCCTTCTGCGACCCAGTCTGGTTGCAGCCTTTCCATATGCTACACACTATTTTTGAGACTTGTCCTTTGGTGACCCATTCTTTTAGCGACCTCTTCTTATTGCAGCCTTTCCATATGATACACACTATTTTTGAGATTTGTTCTTTGGTGAAACATTCTTTTAGCGACCTGTTCTTATGCTACACAGTCTTTTTGAGACTTGTACCTTGGCGACTCTTCCTTATGGTAAACAGTATTTCTGACACTTGTCCTTTGTTGATCCGTTTCTTTAGCGACCTGTCGTTGTGACTCCCTTATTTTTTGAGACTTGGAATTTGGCGACCTGTTCCTTTAGTGACCTGTCCTTATGCTACACAGTATTTTTAAGACTTGTCTTTTGCTGACATGTTCTTGTAGCGGCTCGTCCTACTGCGACCGTTGATCTAACGGTCTGCCCTACGGCGACCGTTCTTTTAATGGTCGGTTTTACGGCGACCGTTCTTTCAACGGTCTGTCCTACGGTGACCCGTTCTTTTAACAGTCTGTCCTACGGTGACCCGTTCGTTTAACGGCCTGTCCTATAGCGACCCATTCTTTTAACGGCCTTTTTTTGTTACCCAGTTTTTTCGCGACCTGCCACTACACTTTTTTCTTGAAACTTGTCCTTTGGCGACTCGTTCTCTTAGCGACCTATCCTTATGCTACACAGTCTTTTCGAGACTTCTCTTTGGCTACCCGTCCTTTTACCATCGTGTGCTTATGCTACCGACTAGTTTTACGACTTGTCCATGTGATACGAAGTGGGTTTGAGACTTGTCATTTGGCGACTCGTTCCTTTAGCGATCTCTCCATATGCTACCCAGTCTTTTTTAACCTCTACATATGCTATTCATTGTTTTTGAAATTTGTCCTTTGGCGACCCGTTCTGTAAGCGACCTATCCTTATGCTACATAGTCTTTTTGAGACTTGTCCTTTGGCGACGCGTTGTTTTAGCTCTTCATATGCTACCCAGTTTTTTTTCAACCTGTCCATATGCTAGTCATTGTGTTTGAGTCTTGTCCTTTGGCGACCAGTTTTTTTAGCAACATGTCCTTGTGCTAAAACCTATTTTAATGACCTGTCCATATGGTATACGCAACGTCGAAAGAAATAGTAGGCAAATTGTCCATCACCATTATCATTCAGTCCGTTTTCCACAATGTGATGATCATGAAAAACATCCATAGGCAGAGGGCAACATCTGCTATGTATGAACATAAATTCATTCCTTAAAACAACAAAGGGTGCGGAATAAAGCGCAATGAAAATTGTAATGGAAAATTTGCCTCTGATTTTCTTTGCCGTTGACTATACAATGTGTTTGAGACTTTGAGACTTGTCCTTTAACAACCCGTTCTTTTAGCGATGTGTCCATATTCTACACAGTCTTTCCGAGACTTCTCATTTGGCGACCCATTCTTTTGGCTGCCTGTTGTTCGGCAACCCATTAATTTTGCAGCCTTTCCATATGCTACACAGTATTTTTGAGAATTGTCCTTTTGCGACCCAGTCTTTTTGCGACGTGTCCATATTGTCGAATGTGTTTTTGAAACTTGTCCTTTGGTTCTTTTAGCAATGTGTCCTTATGCTACCGACTATTTTCACGACCTGCGTATATGGTACAAAGTATTTGGGAGCCTTGTCCTTTGGCAACCTGTTCGTTTAGCGGCCTGTCGTTCTGCGACCGAGTCTTGTTGCAGCCTTTCCATAGGCTACACAGTCTTTCTGAGACTTCAAATTTGGCGGCCTGTTGTTCAACAACCAACTGTTTTTACAGCCATTCCATATGCTACACAGTATTTTTGAGAATTTTCCTTTGGCGACCTGTTCCTTTAGCGGCTTGTCCTTCTGCTACCCAGTCTTATTTCAGCCTTTCCATACGCTACACACTATTTTTGAGATTTGTCCTTTGGTGACCCATTCTTTTAGCGACCTGTTCTTATGCTACACAGTCTTTTTGAGACTTGTACTTTGGCGACCCGTTCTTTAAAGGACCTGTGCTAATGGTAAACAGTATTTCTGACACTTGTTCTTCTTGTCCTTTGTTGATGCGTTTCTTTAGCGACCTGTCGTTGTGACTCCTATATTTTTTGAGACTTGGCCTTTTTCGACCTGTTCCTTTAGTGACCTGTCCTTATGCTACACAGTATTTTTGAGACTTGTCTTTTGCTGACATGTTCTTGTAGCGGATCGTCCTACGCCGACCGTTGATTTAACGGTCTGCCATACGGCGACCGTTCTTTTAACGGTCTGTCTTTCGGCGACCCAGCTTTTCGCGACCTGCCACTACACTGTTTTCTTGAAACTTGTTATTTGGCGACTCGTTCTCTTAGCGATCTATCCTTATGCTACACTGTCTCTTTTTTTACTTGTTTTTGGCTACCCATTGTTTTATTATCGTGTGCATATGCTACATCTAGTTTTTCGACTTGTCCATGTGGTACAAACTGTGTTCGAGACTTGTCCTTTGGCGACCCGTTCCTTTAAAGATCTCTCCATATGCTACCTAGTCTTTTTTCAACCTCTACATATGCTATTCATTGTTTTTGAAACTTGTCCTTTGGCGGCCCGTTTTGTTAGCGACATATCCTTATGCTACACAGTCTTTTTGAGACTTGTACTTTGGCGACTCGTTCTTTAAAGGACCTGTCCTTATGGTAAACAGTATTTCTGACACTTGTCCTTTGTTGATCCGTTTCTTTAGCGACCTGTCGTTGTGACTCCCTTATTTTTTGAGACTTAGAATTTGGCGACCTGTTCCTTTAGTGACTTTTCCTTATGCTACACAGTATTTTTAAGACTTGTCTTTTGCTGACATGTTCTTCTAGCGGCTCGTCCTACTGCGACCGTTGAACTAACGGTCTGCCCTACGGCGACCGTTCTTTTAATGGTCGGTTTTACGGCGACCGTTCTTTCAACGGTCTGTCCTACGGTGACCCGTTCTTTTAACAGTCTGTCCTACGGTGACCCGTTCGTTTAACGGCCTGTCCTATAGCGACCCATTCTTTTAACGGCCTTTTTTTTGTTACCCAGTTTTTTCGCGACCTGCCACTACACTTTTTTCTTGAAACTTGTCCTTTGGCGACTCGTTCTCTTAGCGACCTATCCTTATGCTACACAGTCTTTTCGAGACTTGTCTTTGGCTACCCGTCCTTTTACCATCTTGTGCTTATGCTACCAACTAGTTTTACGACTTGTCCATGTGGTACAAAGTGTGTTTGAGACTTGTCCTTTGGCGACTCGTTCCTTTGGCGATCTCTCCATATGCTACCCAGTCTTTTTTTAACCTCTACATATGCTATTCATTGTTTTTAAATTTGTCCTTTGGCGACCCGTTCTGTTAGCGACCTATCCTTATGCTACACAGTCTTTTTGAGACTTGTCCTTTGGCGACCCGTTGTTTTAGCGATCTCTTCATATCCTACCCAGTTTTTTTTCAACCTGTCCATATGCTACTCATTGTGTTTGAGTCTTGTCCTTTGGCGACCAGTTTTCTTAGCAACATGTCCTTGTGCTAAAACCTATTTTAATGACCTGTCCATATGGTATACGCAACGTCGAAAGAAATAGTAGGCAAATTGTCCATCACCATTATCATTCAGTCCGTTTTCCACAATGTGATGATCATGAAAAACATCCATAGGCAGAGGGCAACATCTGCTATGTATGAACATAAATTCATTCGTTAAAACAACAAAGGGTGTGGAATAAAGCGCAATGAAAATTGTATTGGAAAATTTGCCTCTGATTTTCTTTGCCGTTGACTATACAATGTGTTTGAGACTTTGAGACTTGTCCTTTAACGACCCGTTCTTTTAGCGATGTGTCCATATTCTACACAGTCTTTCCGAGACTTCTCATTTGGCGACCCATTTTTTTGGCGGCCTGTTGTTCGGCAACCCATTGATTTTGCAGCCTTTCCATATGCTACACAGTATTTTTGAGAATTGTCCTTTTGCGACCCAGTCTTTTTGCGACGTGTCCATATTGTCGAATGTGTTTTTGAGACTTGTCCTTTGGTTCTTTTAGCAATGTGTCCTTATGCTACCGACTATTTTCACGACCTGTGTATATGGTACAAAGTATTTGGGAGCCTTGTCGTTTAGCAACCTGTTCGCTTAGCGGCCTGTCGTTCTGCGACCGAGTCTTGTTGCAGCCTTTCCATATGCTACACAGTCTTTCTGAGACTTCCCATTTGGCGGCCTGTTGTTCAACAACCAACTGTTTTTACAGCCTTTCCATATGCTACACAGTAATTTTGAGAATTTTCCTTTGGCGACCTGTTCCTTTAGCGGCCTGTCCTTCTGCTACCCAGTCTTATTTCAGCCTTTCCATACGCTTCACACTATTTTTGAGATTTGTCCTTTGGTGACCCATTCTTTTAGCGACCTGTTCTTATGCTACACAGTCTTTTTGAGAGTTGTACTTTGGCGACCCGTTCTTTAAAGGACCTGTGCTAATGGTAAACAGTATTTCTGACACTTGTCCTTCTTGTCCTTTGTTGATCCGTTTCTTTAGCGACCTGTCGTTGTGACTCCTATATTTTTTGAGACTTGGCCTTTTTCGACCTGTTCCTTTAGTGACCTGTCCTTATGCTACACAGTATTTTTGAGACTTGTATTTTGATGACATGTTCTTGTAGCGGATCGTCCTACGCCGACCGTCGATTTAACGGTCTGCCATACGGCGACCGTTCTTTTAACGGTCTGTCTTTCGGCGACCCAGTTTTTTCGCGACCTGCCACTACACTGTTTTCTTGAAATTTGTTATTTGGCGACTCGTTCTCTTAGCGACCTATCCTTATGATACACAGTCTCTTTTTTTTACTTGTTTTTGGCTACCCATTCTTTTATCATCGTGTGCTTATGCTACCGACTAGTTTTACGACTTGTCCATGTGGTACAAAGTGTTTTCGAGACTTGTCCTTTGGCGACCCGTTCCTTTAGCGATCTCTCCATATGCTACATAGTCTTTTTTCAACCTCTACATATGCTATTCATTGATTTTGAAACTTGTCCTTTGGCGGTCCGTTTTGTTAGCGAGATATACTTATGCAACACAGTCTTTTTGAGACTTGTACTTTGGCGACCCGTTCTTTAAAGGACCTGTGCTTATGGTGAACAGGATTTCTGACACTTGTCCTTTGTTGATCCGTTTCTTAGCGACCTGTCGTTGTGACTCCTATATTTTTTGAGACTTGGTCTTTTTGGACATGTTCCTTTAGTGACAGTATTTTTTGAGACTTGTCTTTTGCTGACATGTTCTTGTAGCGGATCGTCCTACGGCGACCAGTTTTCTTAGCTACATGTCCTTGTGCTAAAACCTATTTTAATGACCTGTCCATATGGTATACCAACCGTCGAAAGAAATAGTAGGCAAATTGTCCATCACCATTATCATTCAGTCCGTTTTCCACAATGTGATGATCATGAAAAACATCCATAGGCAGAGGGCATCATCTGCTATGTATGAACATAAATTCATTCGTTAAAACAACAAAGGGTGTGGAATAAAGCGCAATGAAAATGTAATGGATAATTTGCCTGTGATTTTCTTTGCCGTTGACTGTACAATTCGTTTTTGAGACTTGTCCTTTAACGACCCGGTTCCTTTGGTTCTTTTAGCAATGTATCCGTATGCTACCGACTATTTTCACGACCTGTCCATATGGTACAAAGTATTTGTGAGACTTGTCCTTTGGCAACCTATTCCTTTAGCGGCCTGTCCTTCTGCGACCCAGTCTTGTTGCAGCATTTCCATATGCTACACACTATTTTTGAGACTTGTCCTTTGGTGACCCATTCTTTTAGCGACCTCTTCTTATTGCAGCCTTTCCATATGATACACACTATTTTTGAGATTTGTTCTTTGGTGACCCATTCTTTTAGCGACCTGTTCTTATGCTACACAGTCTTTTTGAGACTTGTACTTTGGCGACTCTTCCTTATGGTAAACAGTATTTCTGACACTTGTCCTTTTTTTGATCCGTTTCTTTAGCGACCTGTCGTTGTGACTCCCTTATTTTTTGAGACTTGGAATTTGGCGACCTGTTCCTTTACTGACCTGTCCTTATGCTACACAGTATTTTTAAGACTTGTCTTTTGCTGACATGTTCTTGTAGCGGCTCGTCCTACTGCGACCGTTGATCTAACGGTCTGCCCTACGGCGACCGTTCTTTTAATGGTCGGTTTTACGTCGACCGTTCTTTCAACGGTCTGTCCTACGGTGACCCGTTCTTTTAACAGTCTGTCCTACGGTGACCCGTTCGTTTAACGGCCTGTCCTATAGCGACCCATTCTTTAAACGGCCTTTTTTTGTTACCCAGTTTTTTCGCGACCTGCCACAACACTTATTTCTTGAAACTTGTCCTTTGGCGACTCGTTCTCTTAGCGACCTATCCTTATGCTACACAGTCTTTTCGAGACTTCTCTTTGGCTACCCGTCCTTTTACCATCGTGTGCTTATGCTACCGACTTATATTACGACTTGTCCATGTGATACGAAGTGTGTTTGAGACTTGTCCTTTGGCGACTCGTTCCTTTAGCTATCTCTTCATATGCTACCTAGTATTTTTTTAACCTCTACATATGCTATTCATTGTTTTTGAAATTTGTCCTTTGGCGACCCGTTCTGTTAGCGACCTATCCTTATGCTACACAGTCTTTTTGAGACTTGTCCTTTGGCGACCCGTTGTTTTAGCGATCTCTTCATATGCTACCCAGTTTTTTTTTCAACCTGTCCATATGCTACTCATTGTGTTTGAGTCTTGTCCTTTGGCGACCAGTTTTCTTAGCAACATGTCCTTGTGCTAAAACCTATTTTAATGACCTGTCCATATGGTATACCAACCGTCGAAAGAAATAGTAGGCAAATTGTCCATCACCATTATCATTCAGTCCGTTTTCCACAATGTGATGATCATGAAAAACATCCATAGGCAGAGGGCATCATGTGCTATGTATGAACATAAATTCATTCGTTAAACAACAAAGGGTGTGGAATAAAGCGCAATGAAAATGTAATGGATAATTTGCCTGTGATTTTCTTTGCCGTTGACTGTACAATTCGTTTTTGAGACTTGTCCGTTAACGACCCGGTTCCTTTGGTTCTTTTAGCAATGTATCCGTATGCTACCGACTATTTTCACGACCTGTCCATATGGTACAAAGTATTTGTGAGACTTGTCCTTTGGCAACCTATTCCTTTAGCGGCCTGTCCTTCTGCGACCCAGTCTTGTTGCAGCCTTTCCATATGCTACACACTATTTTTGAGACTTGTCCTTTGGTGACCCATTCTTTTAGCGACCTCTTCTTATTGCAGCCTTTCCATATGATACACACTATTTTTGAGATTTGTTCTTTGGTGACCCATTCTTTTAGCGACCTGTTCTTATGCTACACAGTCTTTTTGAGACTTGTACTTTGGCGACTCTTCCTTATGGTAAACAGTATTTCTGACACTTGTCCTTTTTTTGATCCGTTTCTTTAGCGACCTGTCGTTGTGACTCCCTTATTTTTTGAGACTTGGAATTTGGCGACCTGTTCCTTTACTGACCTGTCCTTATGCTACACAGTATTTTTAAGACTTGTCTTTTGCTGACATGTTCTTGTAGCGGCTCGTCCTACTGCGACCGTTGATCTAACGGTCTGCCCTACGGCGACCGTTCTTTTAATGGTCGGTTTTACGTCGACCGTTCTTTCAACGGTCTGTCCTACGGTGACCCGTTCTTTTAACAGTCTGTCCTACGGTGACCCGTTCGTTTAACGGCCTGTCCTATAGCGACCCATTCTTTAAACGGCCTTTTTTTGTTACCCAGTTTTTTCGCGACCTGCCACAACACTTATTTCTTGAAACTTGTCCTTTGGCGACTCGTTCTCTTAGCGACCTATCCTTATGCTACACAGTCTTTTCGAGACTTCTCTTTGGCTACCCGTCCTTTTACCATCGTGTGCTTATGCTACCGACTTATATTACGACTTGTCCATGTGATACGAAGTGTGTTTGAGACTTGTCCTTTGGCGACTCGTTCCTTTAGCTATCTCTTCATATGCTACCTAGTATTTTTTTAACCTCTACATATGCTATTCATTGTTTTTGAAATTTGTCCTTTGGCGACCCGTTCTGTTAGCGACCTATCCTTATGCTACACAGTCTTTTTGAGACTTGTCCTTTGGCGACCCGTTGTTTTAGCGATCTCTTCATATGCTACCCAGTTTTTTTTTCAACCTGTCCATATGCTACTCATTGTGTTTGAGTCTTGTCCTTTGGCGACCAGTTTTCTTAGCAACATGTCCTTGTGCTAAAACCTATTTTAATGACCTGTCCATATGGTATACCAACCGTCGAAAGAAATAGTAGGCAAATTGTCCATCACCATTATCATTCAGTCCGTTTTCCACAATGTGATGATCATGAAAAACATCCATAATCAGAGGGCATCATGTGCTATGTATGAACATAAATTCATTCGTTAAACAACAAAGGGTGTGGAATAAAGCGCAATGAAAATGTAATGGATAATTTGCCTGTGATTTTCTTTGCCGTTGACTGTACAATTCGTTTTTGAGACTTGTCCGTTAACGACCCGGTTCCTTTGGTTCTTTTAGCAATGTATCCGTATGCTACCGACTATTTTCACGACCTGTCCATATGGTACAAAGTATTTGTGAGACTTGTCCTTTGGCAACCTATTCCTTTAGCGGCCTGTCCTTCTGCGACCCAGTCTTGTTGCAGCCTTTCCATATGCTACACAGTCTTTCTGAGACTTCCCATTTGGCGGCCTGTTGTTCAACAACCAACTGTTTTTACAGCCATTCCATATGCTTCACAGTATTTTTGAGAATTTTCCTTTGGCGACCTGTTCCCTTAGGGGCTTGTCCTTCTGCTACCCAGTCTTATTTCAGCCTTTCCATACGCTACACACTATTTTTGAGATTTGTCCTTTGGTGACCCATTCTTTAAAGGACCTGTGCTTATGGTAAACAGTATTTCTGACACTTGTCCTTTGTTGATCCGTTTCTTTAGCGACCTATCGTTGTAACTCCTGTATTTTTTGAGACTTGGCCTTTTTCGACCTGTTCCTTTAGTGACCTGTCCTTATGCTACACAGTATTTTTGAGACTTGTCTTTTGCTGATATGTTCTTGTAGCGGATCGTCCTACGGCGACCGTTGATTTAACGGTCTGCCATACGGCGACCGTTCTTTTAACGGTCTGTCTTTCGGCGACCCAGTTTTTTCGCGACCTGCCACTACACTGTTTTCTTGAAACTTGTTATTTGGCGACTCGTTCTTTTAGCGACCTATCCTTATGTTACACAGTCTCTTTTTTTACTTGTTTTTGGCTACCCATTCTTTTATCATCGTGTGCTTATGCTAACGACTAGTTTTACGATTTGTCCATGTGGTACAAAGTGTGTTCGAGACTTGTCCTTTGGCGACCCGTTCCTTTAAAGATCTCTCCATATGCTACCTAGTCTTTTTTCAACCTCTACATATGCTATTCATTGTTTTTGAAACTTGTCCTCTGGCGGCCCGTTTTGTTAGCGACATATCCTTATGCAACACAGTCTTTTTGAGACTTGTACTTTGGCGACCCGTTCTTTAAAGGACCTGTGCTTATGGTGAACAGTATTTCTGACACTTGTCCTTTGTTGATCCGTTTCTTAGCGACCTGTCGTTGTGACTCGTATATTTTTTGAGACTTGGCCTTTTTGGACCTGTTCCTTTAGTGACAGTATTTTTTGAGACTTGTCTTTTGCTGACATGTTCTTGTAGCGGATCGTCCTACGGCGACCAGTTTTCTTAGCTACATGTCCTTGTGCTAAAACCTATTTTAATGACCTGTCCATATGGTATACCAACCGTCGAAAGAAATAGTAGGCAAATTGTCCATCACCATTATCATTCAGTACGTTTTCCACAATGTGATGATCATGAAAAACATCCATAGGCAGAGGGCATCATCTGCTATGTATGAACATAAATTCATTCGTTAAAACAACAAAGGGTGTGGAATAAAGCGCAATGAAAATGTAATGGATAATTTGCCTGTGATTTTCTTTGCCGTTGACTGTACAATTCGTTTTTGAGACTTGTCCTTTAACGACCCGGTTCCTTTGGTTCTTTTAGCAATGTATCCGTATGCTACCGACTATTTTCACGACCTGTCCATATGGTACAAAGTATTTGTGAGACTTGTCCTTTGGCAACCTATTCCTTTAGCGGCCTGTCCTTCTGCGACCCAGTCTTGTTGCAGCATTTCCATATGCTACACACTATTTTTGAGACTTGTCCTTTGGTGACCCATTCTTTTAGCGACCTCTTCTTATTGCAGCCTTTCCATATGATACACACTATTTTTGAGATTTGTTCTTTGGTGACCCATTCTTTTAGCGACCTGTTCTTATGCTACACAGTCTTTTTGAGACTTGTACTTTGGCGACTCTTCCTTATGGTAAACAGTATTTCTGACACTTGTCCTTTTTTTGATCCGTTTCTTTAGCGACCTGTCGTTGTGACTCCCTTATTTTTTGAGACTTGGAATTTGGCGACCTGTTCCTTTACTGACCTGTCCTTATGCTACACAGTATTTTTAAGACTTGTCTTTTGCTGACATGTTCTTGTAGCGGCTCGTCCTACTGCGACCGTTGATCTAACGGTCTGCCCTACGGCGACCGTTCTTTTAATGGTCGGTTTTACGTCGACCGTTCTTTCAACGGTCTGTCCTACGGTGACCCGTTCTTTTAACAGTCTGTCCTACGGTGACCCGTTCGTTTAACGGCCTGTCCTATAGCGACCCATTCTTTAAACGGCCTTTTTTTGTTACCCAGTTTTTTCGCGACCTGCCACAACACTTATTTCTTGAAACTTGTCCTTTGGCGACTCGTTCTCTTAGCGACCTATCCTTATGCTACACAGTCTTTTCGAGACTTCTCTTTGGCTACCCGTCCTTTTACCATCGTGTGCTTATGCTACCGACTTATATTACGACTTGTCCATGTGATACGAAGTGTGTTTGAGACTTGTCCTTTGGCGACTCGTTCCTTTAGCTATCTCTTCATATGCTACCTAGTATTTTTTTAACCTCTACATATGCTATTCATTGTTTTTGAAATTTGTCCTTTGGCGACCCGTTCTGTTAGCGACCTATCCTTATGCTACACAGTCTTTTTGAGACTTGTCTTTTGGCGACCCGTTGTTTTAGCGATCTCTTCATATGCTACCCAGTTTTTTTTTCAACCTGTCCATATGCTACTCATTGTGTTTGAGTCTTGTCCTTTGGCGACCAGTTTTCTTAGCAACATGTCCTTGTGCTAAAACCTATTTTAATGACCTGTCCATATGGAAAAACCCAACGTCGAAAGAAATAGTAGGCAAATTGTCCATCACCATTATCATTCAGTCCGTTTTCCACAATGTGATGATCATGAAAAACATCCATAGGCAGAGGGCAACATCTGCTATGTATGAACATAAATTCATTCCTTAAAACAACAAAGGGTGCGGAATAAAGCGCAATGAAAATTGTAATGGAATATTTGCCTCTGATTTTCTTTGCCGTTGACTATTCAATGTGTTTGAGACTTTGAGACTTGTCCTTTAACGACCCGTTCTTTTAGCGATGTGTCCATATTCTACACAGTCTTTCCGAGACTTCTCATTTGGCGACCTATTCTTTTGGCGGCCTGTTGTTCGGCAACCCATTGATTTTGCAGCCTTTCCATATGCTACACAGTATTTTTGAGAATTGTCCTTTTGTGACCCAGTCTTTTTGCGACGTGTCCATATTGTCGAATGTGTTTTTGAGACTTGTCCTTTGGTTCTTTTAGCAATGTGTCCTTATGCTACCGACTATTTTCACGACCTGTGTATATGGTACAAAGTATTTGGGAGCCTTGTCCTTTGGCAACCTGTTCGTTTAGCGGCCTGTCGTTCTGCGACCGAGTCTTGTTGCAACCTTTCCATATGCTACACAGTCTTTCTGAGACTTCAAATTTGGCGGCCTGTTGTTCAACAACCAACTGTTTTTACAGCCATTCCATATGCTACACAGTATTTTTGAGAATTTTCCTTTGGCGACCTGTTCCTTTAGCGGCTTGTCCTTCTGCTACCCAGTCCTATTTCAGCCTTTCCATACGCTACACACTATTTTTGAGATTTGTCCTTTGGTGACCCATTCTTTTAGCGACCTGTTCTTATGCTACACAGTCTTTTTGAGACTTGTACTTTGGCGACCCGTTCTTTAAAGGACCTGTGCTAATGGTAAACAGTATTTCTGACACTTGTTCTTCTTGTCCTTTGTTGATCCGTTTCTTTAGCGACCTGTCGTTGTGACTCCTATATTTTTTGAGACTTGGCCTTTTTCGACCTGTTCCTTTAGTGACCTGTCCTTATGCTACACAGTATTTTTGAGACTTGTCTTTTGCTGACATGTTCTTGTAGCGGATCGTCCTACGCCGACCGTTGATTTAAGGGTCTGCCATACGGCGACCGTTCTTTTAACGGTCTGTCTTTCGGCGACCCAGTTTTTTCGCGACCTGCCACTACACTGTTTTCTTGAAACTTGTTATTTGGCGACTCGTTTTCTTAGCGACCTATCCTTATGCTACACAGTCTCTTTTTTTTTACTTGTTTTTGGCTACCCATTCTTTTATCATCGTGTGCTTATGCTACATCTAGTTTTACGACTTGTCCATGTAGTACAAAGTGTGTTCGAGACTTGTCCTTTGGCGACCCGTTCCTTTAAAGATCTCTCCATATGCTACCTAGTCTTTTTTCAACCTGTACATATGCTATTCATTGATTTTGAAACTTGTCCTTTGGCGGCCCGTTTTGTTAGCGAGATATCCTTATGCAACACAGTCTTTTTGAGACTTGTACTTTGGCGACCCGTTCTTTAAAGGACCTGTGCTTATGGTGAACAGTATTTCTGACACTTGTCCTTTGTTGATCCGTTTCTTTAGCGACCTGTCTTTGTGACTCCTATATTTTTTGAGACTTGGCCTTTCTGGACCTGTTACTTTAGTGACAGTATTTTTTGAGACTTGTCTTTTGCTGACATGTTCTTGTAGCGGATCGTCCTACGGCGACCAGTTTTCTCAGCAACATGTCCTTGTGCTAAAACCTATTTTAATGACCTGTCCATATTGTATACCAACCGTCGAAAGAAATAGTAGGCAAATTGTCCATCACCATTATCATTCAGTCCGTTTTCCACAATGTGATGATCATGAGAAACATCCATAGGCAGAGGGCATCATCTGCTATGTATGAACATAAATTCATTCGTTAAAACAACAAAGGGTGTGGAATAAAGCGCAATGGAAATGTAATGGGTAATTTGCCTGTGATTTTCTTTGCCGTTGACTGTACAATTCGTTTTTGAGACTTGTCCTTTAACGACCCGGTTCCTTTGGTTCTTTTCGCAATGTATCCGTATGCTACCGACTATTTTCACGACCTGTCCATATGGTACAAAGTATTTGTGAGACTTGTCCTTTGGCAACCTATTCCTTTAGCGGCCTGTCCTTCTGCGACCCAGTCTTGTTGCAGCCTTTCCATATGCTACACACTATTTTTGAGACTTGTCCTTTGGTGACCCATTCTTTTAGCGACCTCTTCTTATTGCAGCCTTTCCATATGATACACACTATTTTTGAGATTTGTTCTTTGGTGACCCATTCTTTTAGCGAGCTGTTCTTATGCTACACAGTCTTTTTGAGACTTGTACTTTGGCGACTCTTCCTTATGGTAAACAGTATTTCTGACACTTGTCCTTTGTTGATCCGTTTCTTTAGCGACCTGTCGTTGTGACTCCCTTATTTTTTGAGACTTGGAATTTGGCGACCTGTTCCTTTAGTGACCTTTCCTTATGCTACACAGTATTTTTAAGACTTGTCTTTTACTGACATGTTCTTGTAGCGGCTCGTCCTACTGCGACCGTTGATCTAACGGTCTGCCCTACGGCGACCGTTCTTTTAATGGTCGGTTTTACGGCGACCGTTCTTTCAACGGTCTGTCCTACGGTGACCCGTTCTTTTAACAGTCTGTCCTACGGTGACCCGTTCGTTTAACGGCCTGTCCTATAGCGACCCATTCTTTTAACGGCCTTTTTTTGTTACCCAGTTTTTTCGCGACCTGCCACTACACTTTTTTCTTGAAACTTGTCCTTTGGCGACTCGTTCTCTTAGCGACCTATCCTTATGCTACACAGTCTTTTCGAGACTTCTCTTTGGCTACCCGTCCTTTTACCATCGTGTGCTTATGCTACCGACTAGTTTTACGACTTGTCCATGTGATACGAAGTGGGTTTGAGACTTGTCATTTGGCGACTCGTTCCTTTAGCGATCTCTCCATATGCTACCCAGTCTTTTTTAACCTCTACATATGCTATTCATTGTTTTTGAAATTTGTCCTTTGGCGACCCGTTCTGTAAGCGACCTATCCTTATGCTACATAGTCATGTTGAGACTTGTCCTTTGGCGACGCGTTGTTTTAGCGATCTCTTCATATGCTACCCAGTTTTTTTTCAACCTGTCCATATGCTAGTCATTGTGTTTGAGTCTTGTCCTTTGGCGACCAGTTTTCTTAGCAACATGTCCTTGTGCTAAAACCTATTTTAATGACCTGTCCATATGGTATACGCAACGTCGAAAGAAATAGTAGGCAAATTGTCCATCACCTTTATCATTCAGTCCGTTTTCCACAATGTGATGATCATGAAAAACATCCATAGGCAGAGGGCAACATCTGCTATGTATGAACATAAATTCATTCGTTAAAACAACAAAGGGTGCGGAATAAAGCGCAATGAAAATTGTAATGGAAAATTTGCCTCTGATTTTCTTTGCCGTTGACTATACAATGTGTTTGAGACTTTGAGACTTGTCCTTTAACGACCCGTTCTTTTAGCGATGTGTCCATATTCTACACAGTCTTTCCGAGACTTCTCATTTGGCGACCCATTCTTTTGGCGGCCTGTTGTTCGGCAACCCATTGATTTTGCAGCCTTTCCATATGCTACACAGTATTTTTGAGAATTGTCCTTTGGCGACCCAGTCTTTTTGCGACGTGTCCATATTGTCGAATGTGTTTTTGAAACTTGTCCTTTGGTTCTTTTAGCAATGTGTCCTTATGCTACCGACTATTTTCACGATCTGTGTATATGGTACAAAGTATTTGGGAGCCTTGTCCTTTGGCAACCTGTTCGTTTAGCGGCCTGTCGTTCTGCGACCGAGTCTTGTTGCAGCCTTTCCATATGCTACACAGTCTTTCTGAGACTTCAAATTTGGCGGCCTGTTGTTCAACAACCAACTGTTTTTACAGCCATTCCATATGCTACACAGTATTTTTGAGAATTTTCCTTTGGCGACCTGTTCCTTTAGCGGCTTGTCCTTCTGCTACCCAGTCTTATTTCAGCCTTTCCATACGCTACACACTATTTTTGAGATTTGTCCTTTGGTGACCCATTCTTTTAGCGACCTGTTCTTATGCTACACAGTCTTTTTGAGACTTGTACTTTGGCGACCCGTTCTTTAAAGGACCTGTGCTAATGGTAAACAGTATTTCTGACACTTGTTCTTCTTGTCCTTTGTTGATGCGTTTCTTTAGCGACCTGTCGTTGTGACTTCTATATTTTTTGAGACTTGGCCTTTTTCGACCTGTTCCTTTAGTGACCTGTCCTTATGCTACACAGTATTTTTGAGACTTGTCTTTTGCTGACATGTTCTTGTAGCGGATCGCCCTACGCCGACCGTTGATTTAACGGTCTGCCATACGGCGACCGTTCTTTTAACGGTCTGTCTTTCGGCGACCCAGTTTTTTCGCGACCTGCCACTACACTGTTTTCTTGAAACTTGTTATTTGGCGACTCGTTCTCTTAGCGACCTATCCTTATGCTACACAGTCTCTTTTTTTTACTTGTTTTTGGCTACCCATTCTTTTATCATCGTGTGCTTATGCTACATCTAGTTTTTCGACTTGTCCATGTGGTACAAAGTGTGTTCGAGACTTGTCCTTTGGCGACCCGTTCCTTTAAAGATCTCTCCATATGCTACCTAGTCTTTTTTCAACCTGTACATATGCTATTCATTGATTTTGAAACTTGTCCTTTGGCGGCCCGTTTTGTTAGCGAGATATCCTTATGCAACACAGTCTTTTTGAGACTTGTACTTTGGCGACCCGTTCTTTAAAGGACCTGTGCTTATGGTGAACAGTATTTCTGACACTTGTCCTTTGTTGATCCGTTTCTTTAGCGACCTGTCTTTGTGACTCCTATATTTTTTGAGACTTGGCCTTTCTGGACCTGTTACTTTAGTGACAGTATTTTTTGAGACTTGTCTTTTGCTGACATGTTCTTGTAGCGGATCGTCCTACGGCGACCAGTTTTCTCAGCAACATGTCCTTGTGCTAAAACCTATTTTAATGACCTGTCCATATTGTATACCAACCGTCGAAAGAAATAGTAGGCAAATTGTCCATCACCATTATCATTCAGTCCGTTTTCCACAATGTGATGATCATGAGAAACATCCATAGGCAGAGGGCATCATCTGCTATGTATGAACATAAATTCATTCGTTAAAACAACAAAGGGTGTGGAATAAAGCGCAATGGAAATGTAATGGGTAATTTGCCTGTGATTTTCTTTGCCGTTGACTGTACAATTCGTTTTTGAGACTTGTCCTTTAACGACCCGGTTCCTTTGGTTCTTTTCGCAATGTATCCGTATGCTACCGACTATTTTCACGACCTGTCCATATGGTACAAAGTATTTGTGAGACTTGTCCTTTGGCAACCTATTCCTTTAGCGGCCTGTCCTTCTGCGACCCAGTCTTGTTGCAGCCTTTCCATATGCTACACACTATTTTTGAGACTTGTCCTTTGGTGACCCATTCTTTTAGCGACCTCTTCTTATTGCAGCCTTTCCATATGATACACACTATTTTTGAGATTTGTTCTTTGGTGACCCATTCTTTTAGCGACCTGTTCTTATGCTACACAGTCTTTTTGAGACTTGTACTTTGGCGACTCTTCCTTATGGTAAACAGTATTTCTGACACTTGTCCTTTGTTGATCCGTTTCTTTAGCGACCTGTCGTTGTGACTCCCTTATTTTTTGAGACTTGGAATTTGGCGACCTGTTCCTTTAGTGACCTTTCCTTATGCTACACAGTATTTTTAAGACTTGTCTTTTACTGACATGTTCTTGTAGCGGCTCGTCCTACTGCGACCGTTGATCTAAAGGTCTGCCCTACGGCGACCGTTCTTTTAATGGTCGGTTTTACGGCGACCGTTCTTTCAACGGTCTGTCCTACGGTGACCCGTTCTTTTAACAGTCTGTCCTACGGTGACCCGTTCGTTTAACGGCCTGTCCTATAGCGACCCATTCTTTTAACGGCCTTTTTTTGTTACCCAGTTTTTTCGCGACCTGCCACTACACTTTTTTCTTGAAACTTGTCCTTTGGCGACTCGTTCTCTTAGCGACCTATCCTTATGCTACACAGTCTTTTCGAGACTTCTCTTTGGCTACCCGTCCTTTTACCATCGTGTGCTTATGCTACCGACTAGTTTTACGACTTGTCCATGTGATACGAAGTGGGTTTGAGACTTGTCATTTGGCGACTCGTTCCTTTAGCGATCTCTCCATATGCTACCCAGTCTTTTTTAACCTCTACATATGCTATTCATTGTTTTTGAAATTTGTCCTTTGGCGACCCGTTCTGTAAGCGACCTATCCTTATGCTACATAGTCTTGTTGAGACTTGTCCTTTGGCGACGCGTTGTTTTAGCGATCTCTTCATATGCTACCCAGTTTTTTTTCAACCTGTCCATATGCTAGTCATTGTGTTTGAGTCTTGTCCTTTGGCGACCAGTTTTCTTAGCAACATGTCCTTGTGCTAAAACCTATTTTAATGACCTGTCCATATGGTATACGCAACGTCGAAAGAAATAGTAGGCAAATTGTCCATCACCTTTATCATTCAGTCCGTTTTCCACAATGTGATGATCATGAAAAACATCCATAGGCAGAGGGCAACATCTGCTATGTATGAACATAAATTCATTCGTTAAAACAACAAAGGGTGCGGAATAAAGCGCAATGAAAATTGTAATGGAAAATTTGCCTCTGATTTTCTTTGCCGTTGACTATACAATGTGTTTGAGACTTTGAGACTTGTCCTTTAACGACCCGTTCTTTTAGCGATGTGTCCATATTCTACACAGTCTTTCCGAGACTTCTCATTTGGCGACCCATTCTTTTGGCGGCCTGTTGTTCGGCAACCCATTGATTTTGCAGCCTTTCCATATGCTACACAGTATTTTTGAGAATTGTCCTTTGGCGACCCAGTCTTTTTGCGACGTGTCCATATTGTCGAATGTGTTTTTGAAACTTGTCCTTTGGTTCTTTTAGCAATGTGTCCTTATGCTACCGACTATTTTCACGATCTGTGTATATGGTACAAAGTATTTGGGAGCCTTGTCCTTTGGCAACCTGTTCGTTTAGCGGCCTGTCGTTCTGCGACCGAGTCTTGTTGCAGCCTTTCCATATGCTACACAGTCTTTCTGAGACTTCAAATTTGGCGGCCTGTTGTTCAACAACCAACTGTTTTTACAGCCATTCCATATGCTACACAGTATTTTTGAGAATTTTCCTTTGGCGACCTGTTCCTTTAGCGGCTTGTCCTTCTGCTACCCAGTCTTATTTCAGCCTTTCCATACGCTACACACTATTTTTGAGATTTGCCCTTTGGTGACCCATTCTTTTAGCGACCTGTTCTTATGCTACACAGTCTTTTTGAGACTTGTACTTTGGCGACCCGTTCTTTAAAGGACCTGTGCTAATGGTAAACAGTATTTCTGACACTTGTTCTTCTTGTCCTTTGTTGATGCGTTTCTTTAGCGACCTGTCGTTGTGACTTCTATATTTTTTGAGACTTGGCCTTTTTCGACCTGTTCCTTTAGTGACCTGTCCTTATGCTACACAGTATTTTTGAGACTTGTCTTTTGCTGACATGTTCTTGTAGCGGATCGCCTTACGCCGACCGTTGATTTAACGGTCTGCCATACGGCGACCGTTCTTTTAACGGTCTGTCTTTCGGCGACCCAGTTTTTTCGCGACCTGCCACTACACTGTTTTCTTGAAACTTGTTATTTGGCGACTCGTTCTCTTAGCGACCTATCCTTATGCTACACAGTCTCTTTTTTTTACTTGTTTTTGGCTACCCATTCTTTTATCATCGTGTGCTTATGCTACATCTAGTTTTTCGACTTGTCCATGTGGTACAAAGTGTGTTCGAGACTTGTCCTTTGGCGACCCGTTCCTTTAAAGATCTCTCCATATGCTACCTAGTCTTTTTTCAACCTCTACATATGCTATTCATTGTTTTTGAAACTTGTCCTTTGGTGACCCATTCTTTTAGCGACCTGTTCTTATGCTACACAGTCTTTTTGAGACTTGTACTTTGGCGACCCGTTCTTTAAAGGACCTGTGCTAATGGTAAACAGTATTTCTGACACTTGTTCTTCTTGTCCTTTGTTGATCCGTTTCTTTAGCGACCTGTCGTTGTGACTCCTATATTTTTTGAGACTTGGCCTTTTTCGACCTGTTCCTTTAGTGACCTGTCCTTATGCTACACAGTATTTTTGAGACTTGTCTTTTGCTGACATGTTCTTGTAGCGGATCGTCCTACGCCGACCGTTGATTTAACGGTCTGCCATACGGCGACCGTTCTTTTAACGGTCTGTCTTTCGGCGACCCAGTTTTTTTGCGACCTGCCACTACACTGTTTTCTTGAAACTTGTTATTTGGCGACTCGTTCTCTTAGCGACCTATCCTTATGCTACACAGTCTTTTTTTTTACTTGTTTTTGGCTACCCATTCTTTTATCATCGTGTGCTTATGCTACATCTAGTTTTTCGACTTGTCCATGTGGTACAAAGTGTGTTCGAGACTTGTCCTTTGGCGACTCGTTCCTTTGGCGATCTCTCCATATGCTACCCAGTCTTTTTTTAACCTCTACATATGCTATTCATTGTTTTTAAATTTGTCCTTTGGCGACCCGTTCTGTTAGCGACCTATCCTTATGCTACACAGTCTTTTTGAGACTTGTCCTTTGGCGACCCGTTGTTTTAGCGATCTCTTCATATCCTTAACAGTTTTTTTCAACCTGTTCATATGCTACTCATTGTGTTTGAGTCTTGTCCTTTGGCGACCAGTTTTCTTAGCAACATGTCCTTGTGCTAAAACCTATTTTAATGACCTGTCCATATGGTATACGCAACGTCGAAAGAAATAGTAGGCAAATTGTCCATCACCATTATCATTCAGTCCGTTTTCCACAATGTGATGATCATGAAAAACATCCACAGGCAGAGGGCAACATCTGCTATGTATGAACATAAATTCATTCGTTAAAACAACAAAGGGTGCGGAATAAAGCGCAATGAAAATTGTATTGGAAAATTTGCCTCTGATTTTCTTTGCCGTTGACTATACAATGTGTTTGAGACTTTGAGACTTGTCCTTTAACGACCCGTTCTTTTAGCGATGTGTCCATATTCTACACAGTCTTTCCGAGACTTCTCATTTGGCGACCCATTTTTTTGGCGGCCTGTTGTTCGGCAACCCATTGATTTTGCAGCCTTTCCATATGCTACACAGTATTTTTGAGAATTGTCCTTTTGCGACCCAGTCTTTTTGCGACGTGTCCATATTGTCGAATGTGTTTTTGAGACTTGTCCTTTGGTTCTTTTAGCAATGTGTCCTTATGCTACCGACTATTTTCACGACCTGTGTATATGGTACAAAGTATTTGGGAGCCTTGTCGTTTAGCAACCTGTTCGCTTAGCGGCCTGTCGTTCTGCGACCGAGTCTTGTTGCAGCCTTTCCATATGCTACACAGTCTTTCTGAGACTTCCCATTTGGCGGCCTGTTGTTCAACAACCAACTGTTTTTACAGCCTTTCCATATGCTACACAGTATTTTTGAGAATTTTCCTTTGGCGACCTGTTCCTTTAGCGGCCTGTCCTTCTGCTACCCAGTCTTATTTCAGCCTTTCCATACGCTTCACACTATTTTTGAGATTTGTCCTTTGGTGACCCATTCTTTTAGCGACCTGTTCTTATGCTACACATTCTTTTTGAGACTTGTACTTTGGCGACCCGTTCTTTAAAGGACCTGTGCTAATGGTAAACAGTATTTCTGACACTTGTCCTTTGTTGATCCGTTTCTTTAGCGACCTGTCGTTGTGACTCCTATATTTTTTGAGACTTGGCCTTTTTCGACCTGTTCCTTTAGTGACCTGTCCTTATGCTACACAGTATTTTTGAGACTTGTCTTTTGCTGACATGTTCTTGTAGCGGATCGTCCGACGGCGACCGTTGATTTAACGGTCTGCCATACGGCGACCGTTCTTTTAACGGTCTGTCTTTCGGCGACCCAGTTTTTTCGCGACCTGCCACTACACTGTTTTCTTGAAACTTGTTATTTGGCGACTCGTTCTCTTAGCGACCTATCCTTGTGCTACACAGTCTCTTTTTTTACTTGTTTTTGGCTACCCATTCTTTTATCATCGTGTGCTTATGCTAACGACTAGTTTTACGATTTGTCCATGTGGTACAGAGTGTGTTCGAGACTTGTCCTTTGGCGACCCGTTCCTTTAAAGATCTCTCCATATGCTACCTAGTCTTTTTTCAACCTCTACATATGCTAATCATTGTTTTTGAAACTTGTCCTTTGGCGGCCCGTTTTGTTAGCGAGATATCCTTATGCAACACAGTCTTTTTGAGACTTGTACTTTGGCGACCCGTTCTTTAAAGGACCTGTGCTTATGGTGAACTGTATTTCTGACACTTGTCCTTTGTTGATCCTGTCGTTGTGACTCCTATATTTTTTGAGACTTGGCCTTTTTGGACCTGTTCCTTTAGTGACAGTATTTTTTGAGACTTGTCTTTTGCTGACATGTTCTTGTAGCGGATCGTCCTACGGCGACCAGTTTTCTTAGCAACATGTCCTTGTGCTAAAACCTATTTTAATGACCTGTCCATATGGTATACCAACCGTCGAAAGAAATAGTAGGCAAATTGTCCATCACCATTATCATTCAGTCCGTTTTCCACAATGTGATGATCATGAAAAACATCCATAGGCAGAGGGCATCATCTGCTATGTATGAACATAAATTCATTCGTTAAAACAACAAAGGGTGTGGAATAAAGCGCAATGAAAATGTAATGGATAATTTGCCTGTGATTTTCTTTGCCGTTGACTGTACAATTCGATTTTGAGACTTGTCCGTTAACGACCCGGTTCCTTTGGTTCTTTTAGCAATGTATCCGTATGCTACCGACTATTTTCACGACCTGTCCATATGGTACAAAGTATTTGTGAGACTTGTCCTTTGGCAACCTATTCCTTTACCGGCCTGTCCTTCTGCGACCCAGTCTGGTTGCAGCCTTTCCATATGCTACACACTATTTTTGAGACTTGTCCTTTGGTGACCCATTCTTTTAGCGACCTCTTCTTATTGCAGCCTTTCCATATGATACACACTATTTTTGAGATTTGTTCTTTGGTGAAACATTCTTTTAGCGACCTGTTCTTATGCTACACAGTCTTTTTGAGACTTGTACCTTGGCGACTCTTCCTTATGGTAAACAGTATTTCTGACACTTGTCCTTTGTTGATCCGTTTCTTTAGCGACCTGTCGTTGTGACTCCCTTATTTTTTGAGACTTGGAATTTGGCGACCTGTTCCTTTAGTGACCTGTCCTTATGCTACGCAGTATTTTTAAGACTTGTCTTTTGCTGACATGTTCTTGTAGCGGCTCGTCCTACTGCGACCGTTGATCTAACGGTCTGCCCTACGGCGACCGTTCTTTTAATGGTCGGTTTTACGGCGACCGTTCTTTCAACGGTCTGTCCTACGGTGACCCGTTCTTTTAACAGTCTGTCCTACGGTGACCCGTTCGTTTAACGGCCTGTCCTATAGCGACCCATTCTTTTAACGGCCTTTTTTTGTTACCCAGTTTTTTCGCGACCTGCCACTACACTTTTTTCTTGAAACTTGTCCTTTGGCGACTCGTTCTCTTAGCGACCTATCCTTATGCTACACAGTCTTTTCGAGACTTCTCTTTGGCTACCCGTCCTTTTACCATCGTGTGCTTATGCTACCGACTAGTTTTACGACTTGTCCATGTGATACGAAGTGGGTTTGAGACTTGTCATTTGGCGACTCGTTCCTTTAGCGATCTCTCCATATGCTACCCAGTCTTTTTTAACCTCTACATATGCTATTCATTGTTTTTGAAATTTGTCCTTTGGCGACCCGTTCTGTAAGCGACCTATCCTTATGCTACATAGTCTTTTTGAGACTTGTCCTTTGGCGACGCGTTGTTTTAGCTCTTCATATGCTACCCAGTTTTTTTTCAACCTGTCCATATGCTAGTCATTGTGTTTGAGTCTTGTCCTTTGGCGACCAGTTTTCTTAGCAACATGTCCTTGTGCTAAAACCTATTTTAATGACCTGTCCATATGGTATACGCAACGTCGAAAGAAATAGTAGGCAAATTGTCCATCACCATTATCATTCAGTCCGTTTTCCACAATGTGATGATCATGAAAAACATCCATAGGCAGAGGGCAACATCTGCTATGTATGAACATAAATTCATTCCTTAAAACAACAAAGGGTGCGGAATAAAGCGCAATGAAAATTGTAATGGAAAATTTGCCTCTGATTTTCTTTGCCGTTGACTATACAATGTGTTTGAGACTTTGAGACTTGTCCTTTAACAACCCGTTCTTTTAGCGATGTGTCCATATTCTACACAGTCTTTCCGAGACTTCTCATTTGGCGACCCATTCTTTTGGCTGCCTGTTGTTCGGCAACCCATTAATTTTGCAGCCTTTCCATATGCTACACAGTATTTTTGAGAATTGTCCTTTTGCGACCCAGTCTTTTTGCGACGTGTCCATATTGTCGAATGTGTTTTTGAAACTTGTCCTTTGGTTCTTTTAGCAATGTGTCCTTATGCTACCGACTATTTTCACGACCTGCGTATATGGTACAAAGTATTTGGGAGCCTTGTCCTTTGGCAACCTGTTCGTTTAGCGGCCTGTCGTTCTGCGACCGAGTCTTGTTGCAGCCTTTCCATAGGCTACACAGTCTTTCTGAGACTTCAAATTTGGCGGCCTGTTGTTCAACAACCAACTGTTTTTACAGCCATTCCATATGCTACACAGTATTTTTGAGAATTTTCCTTTGGCGACCTGTTCCTTTAGCGGCTTGTCCTTCTGCTACCCAGTCTTATTTCAGCCTTTCCATACGCTACACACTATTTTTGAGATTTGTCCTTTGGTGACCCATTCTTTTAGCGACCTGTTCTTATGCTACACAGTCTTTTTGAGACTTGTACTTTGGCGACCCGTTCTTTAAAGGACCTGTGCTAATGGTAAACAGTATTTCTGACACTTGTTCTTCTTGTCCTTTGTTGATGCGTTTCTTTAGCGACCTGTCGTTGTGACTCCTATATTTTTTGAGACTTGGCCTTTTTTGACCTGTTCCTTTAGTGACCTGTCCTTATGCTACACAGTATTTTTGAGACTTGTCTTTTGCTGACATGTTCTTGTAGCGGATCGTCCTACGCCGACCGTTGATTTAACGGTCTGCCATACGGCGACCGTTCTTTTAACGGTCTGTCTTTCGGCGACCCAGCTTTTCGCGACCTGCCACTACACTGTTTTCTTGAAACTTGTTATTTGGCGACTCGTTCTCTTAGCGACCTATCCTTATGCTACACTGTCTCTTTTTTTACTTGTTTTTGGCTACCCATTGTTTTATTATCGTGTGCATATGCTACATCTAGTTTTTCGACTTGTCCATGTGGTACAAAGTGTGTTCGAGACTTGTCCTTTGGCGACCCGTTCCTTTAAAGATCTCTCCATATGCTACCTAGTCTTTTTTCAACCTCTACATATGCTATTCATTGTTTTTGAAACTTGTCCTTTGGCGGCCCGTTTTGTTAGCGACATATCCTTATGCTACACAGTCTTTTTGAGACTTGTACTTTGGCGACTCGTTCTTTAAAGGACCTGTCCTTATGGTAAACAGTATTTCTGACACTTGTCCTTTGTTGATCCGTTTCTTTAGCGACCTGTCGTTGTGACTCCCTTATTTTTTGAGACTTAGAATTTGGCGACCTGTTCCTTTAGTGACTTTTCCTTATGCTACACAGTATTTTTAAGACTTGTCTTTTGCTGACATGTTCTTCTAGCGGCTCGTCCTACTGCGACCGTTGAACTAACGGTCTGCCCTACGGCGACCGTTCTTTTAATGGTCGGTTTTACGGCGACCGTTCTTTCAACGGTCTGTCCTACGGTGACCCGTTCTTTTAACAGTCTGTCCTACGGTGACCCGTTCGTTTAACGGCCTGTCCTATAGCGACCCATTCTTTTAACGGCCTTTTTTTTGTTACCCAGTTTTTTCGCGACCTGCCACTACACTTTTTTCTTGAAACTTGTCCTTTGGCGACTCGTTCTCTTAGCGACCTATCCTTATGCTACACAGTCTTTTCGAGACTTGTCTTTGGCTACCCGTCCTTTTACCATCTTGTGCTTATGCTACCAACTAGTTTTACGACTTGTCCATGTGGTACAAAGTGTGTTTGAGACTTGTCCTTTGGCGACTCGTTCCTTTGGCGATCTCTCCATATGCTACCCAGTCTTTTTTTAACCTCTACATATGCTATTCATTGTTTTTAAATTTGTCCTTTGGCGACCCGTTCTGTTAGCGACCTATCCTTATGCTACACAGTCTTTTTGAGACTTGTCCTTTGGCGACCCGTTGTTTTAGCGATCTCTTCATATCCTACCCAGTTTTTTTTCAACCTGTCCATATGCTACTCATTGTGTTTGAGTCTTGTCCTTTGGCGACCAGTTTTCTTAGCAACATGTCCTTGTGCTAAAACCTATTTTAATGACCTGTCCATATGGTATACGCAACGTCGAAAGAAATAGTAGGCAAATTGTCCATCACCATTATCATTCAGTCCGTTTTCCACAATGTGATGATCATGAAAAACATCCATAGGCAGAGGGCAACATCTGCTATGTATGAACATAAATTCATTCGTTAAAACAACAAAGGGTGTGGAATAAAGCGCAATGAAAATTGTATTGGAAAATTTGCCTCTGATTTTCTTTGCCGTTGACTATACAATGTGTTTGAGACTTTGAGACTTGTCCTTTAACGACCCGTTCTTTTAGCGATGTGTCCATATTCTACACAGTCTTTCCGAGACTTCTCATTTGGCGACCCATTTTTTTGGCGGCCTGTTGTTCGGCAACCCATTGATTTTGCAGCCTTTCCATATGCTACACAGTATTTTTGAGAATTGTCCTTTTGCGACCCAGTCTTTTTGCGACGTGTCCATATTGTCGAATGTGTTTTTGAGACTTGTCCTTTGGTTCTTTTAGCAATGTGTCCTTATGCTACCGACTATTTTCACGACCTGTGTATATGGTACAAAGTATTTGGGAGCCTTGTCGTTTAGCAACCTGTTCGCTTAGCGGCCTGTCGTTCTGCGACCGAGTCTTGTTGCAGCCTTTCCATATGCTACACAGTCTTTCTGAGACTTCCCATTTGGCGGCCTGTTGTTCAACAACCAACTGTTTTTACAGCCTTTCCATATGCTACACAGTAATTTTGAGAATTTTCCTTTGGCGACCTGTTCCTTTAGCGGCCTGTCCTTCTGCTACCCAGTCTTATTTCAGCCTTTCCATACGCTTCACACTAATTTTGAGATTTGTCCTTTGGTGACCCATTCTTTAAGCGACCTGTTCTTATGCTCCACAGTCTTTTTGAGAGTTGTACTTTGGCGACCCGTTCTTTAAAGGACCTGTGCTAATGGTAAACAGTATTTCTGACACTTGTCCTTCTTGTCCTTTGTTGATCCGTTTCTTTAGCGACCTGTCGTTGTGACTCCTATATTTTTTGAGACTTGGCCTTTTTCGACCTGTTCCTTTAGTGACCTGTCCTTATGCTACACAGTATTTTTGAGACTTGTATTTTGATGACATGTTCTTGTAGCGGATCGTCCTACGCCGACCGTTGATTTAACGGTCTGCCATACGGCGACCGTTCTTTTAACGGTCTGTCTTTCGGTGACCCAGTTTTTTCGCGACCTGCCACTACACTGTTTTCTTGAAATTTGTTATTTGGCGACTCGTTCTCTTAGCGACCTATCCTTATGATACACAGTCTCTTTTTTTTACTTGTTTTTGGCTACCCATTCTTTTATCATCGTGTGCTTATGCTACCGACTAGTTTTACGACTTGTCCATGTGGTACAAAGTGTTTTCGAGACTTGTCCTTTGGCGACCCGTTCCTTTAGCGATCTCTCCATATGCTACATAGTCTTTTTTCAACCTCTACATATGCTATTCATTGATTTTGAAACTTGTCCTTTGGCGGTCCGTTTTGTTAGCGAGATATACTTATGCAACACAGTCTTTTTGAGACTTGTACTTTGGCGACCCGTTCTTTAAAGGACCTGTGCTTATGGTGAACAGGATTTCTGACACTTGTCCTTTGTTGATCCGTTTCTTAGCGACCTGTCGTTGTGACTCCTATATTTTTTGAGACTTGGTCTTTTTGGACATGTTCCTTTAGTGACAGTATTTTTTGAGACTTGTCTTTTGCTGACATGTTCTTGTAGCGGATCGTCCTACGGCGACCAGTTTTCTTAGCTACATGTCCTTGTGCTAAAACCTATTTTAATGACCTGTCCATATGGTATACCAACCGTCGAAAGAAATAGTAGGCAAATTGTCCATCACCATTATCATTCAGTCCGTTTTCCACAATGTGATGATCATGAAAAACATCCATAGGCAGAGGGCATCATCTGCTATGTATGAACATAAATTCATTCGTTAAAACAACAAAGGGTGTGGAATAAAGCGCAATGAAAATGTAATGGATAATTTGCCTGTGATTTTCTTTGCCGTTGACTGTACAATTCGTTTTTGAGACTTGTCCTTTAACGACCCGGTTCCTTTGGTTCTTTGAGCAATGTATCCGTATGCTACCGACTATTTTCACGACCTGTCCATATGGTACAAAGTATTTGTGAGACTTGTCCTTTGGCAACCTATTCCTTTAGCGGCCTGTCCTTCTGCGACGCAGTCTTGTTGCAGCATTTCCATATGCTACACACTATTTTTGAGACTTGTCCTTTGGTGACCCATTCTTTTAGCGACCTCTTCTTATTGCAGCCTTTCCATATGATACACACTATTTTTGAGATTTGTTCTTTGGTGACCCATTCTTTTAGCGACCTGTTCTTATGCTACACAGTCTTTTTGAGACTTGTACTTTGGCGACTCTTCCTTATGGTAAACAGTATTTCTGACACTTGTCCTTTTTTTGATCCGTTTCTTTAGCGACCTGTCGTTGTGACTCCCTTATTTTTTGAGACTTGGAATTTGGCGACCTGTTCCTTTACTGACCTGTCCTTATGCTACACAGTATTTTTAAGACTTGTCTTTTGCTGACATGTTCTTGTAGCGGCTCGTCCTACTGCGACCGTTGATCTAACGGTCTGCCCTACGGCGACCGTTCTTTTAATGGTCGGTTTTACGTCGACCGTTCTTTCAACGGTCTGTCCTACGGTGACCCGTTCTTTTAACAGTCTGTCCTACGGTGACCCGTTCGTTTAACGGCCTGTCCTATAGCGACCCATTCTTTAAACGGCCTTTTTTTGTTACCCAGTTTTTTCGCGACCTGCCACAACACTTATTTCTTGAAACTTGTCCTTTGGCGACTCGTTCTCTTAGCGACCTATCCTTATGCTACACAGTCTTTTCGAGACTTCTCTTTGGCTACCCGTCCTTTTACCATCGTGTGCTTATGCTACCGACTTATATTACGACTTGTCCATGTGATACGAAGTGTGTTTGAGACTTGTCCTTTGGCGACTCGTTCCTTTAGCTATCTCTTCATATGCTACCTAGTATTTTTTTAACCTCTACATATGCTATTCATTGTTTTTGAAATTTGTCCTTTGGCGACCCGTTCTGTTAGCGACCTATCCTTATGCTACACAGTCTTTTTGAGACTTGTCCTTTGGCGACCCGTTGTTTTAGCGATCTCTTCATATGCTACCCAGTTTTTTTTTCAACCTGTCCATATGCTACTCATTGTGTTTGAGTCTTGTCCTTTGGCGACCAGTTTTCTTAGCAACATGTCCTTGTGCTAAAACCTATTTTAATGACCTGTCCATATGGAAAAACCCAACGTCGAAAGAAATAGTAGGCAAATTGTCCATCACCATTATCATTCAGTCCGTTTTCCACAATGTGATGATCATGAAAAACATCCATAGGCAGAGGGCAACATCTGCTATGTATGAACATAAATTCATTCCTTAAAACAACAAAGGGTGCGGAATAAAGCGCAATGAAAATTGTAATGGAATATTTGCCTCTGATTTTCTTTGCCGTTGACTATTCAATGTGTTTGAGACTTTGAGACTTGTCCTTTAACGACCCGTTCTTTTAGCGATGTGTCCATATTCTACACAGTCTTTCCGAGACTTCTCATTTGGCGACCTATTCTTTTGGCGGCCTGTTGTTCGGCAACCCATTGATTTTGCAGCCTTTCCATATGCTACACAGTATTTTTGAGAATTGTCCTTTTGCGACCCAGTCTTTTTGCGACGTGTCCATATTGTCGAATGTGTTTTTGAGACTTGTCCTTTGGTTCTTTTAGCAATGTGTCCTTATGCTACCGACTATTTTCACGACCTGCGTATATGGTACAAAGTATTTGGGAGCGTTGTCCTTTGGCAACCTGTTCGTTTAGCGGCCTGTCGTTCTGCGACCGAGTCTTGTTGCAACCTTTCCATATGCTACACAGTCTTTCTGAGACTTCAAATTTGGCGGCCTGTTGTTCAACAACCAACTGTTTTTACAGCCATTCCATATGCTACACAGTATTTTTGAGAATTTTCCTTTGGCGACCTGTTCCTTTAGCGGCTTGTCCTTCTGCTACCCAGTCTTATTTCAGCCTTTCCATACGCTACACACTATTTTTGAGATTTGTCCTTTGGTGACCCATTCTTTTAGCGACCTGTTCTTATGCTACACAGTCTTTTTGAGACTTGTACTTTGGCGACCCGTTCTTTAAAGGACCTGTGCTAATGGTAAACAGTATTTCTGACACTTGTTCTTCTTGTCCTTTGTTGATCCGTTTCTTTAGCGACCTGTCGTTGTGACTCCTATATTTTTTGAGACTTGGCCTTTTTCGACCTGTTCCTTTAGTGACCTGTCCTTATGCTACACAGTATTTTTGAGACTTGTCTTTTGCTGACATGTTCTTGTAGCGGATCGTCCTACGCCGACCGTTGATTTAAGGGTCTGCCATACGGCGACCGTTCTTTTAACGGTCTGTCTTTCGGCGACCCAGTTTTTTCGCGACCTGCCACTACACTGTTTTCTTGAAACTTGTTATTTGGCGACTCGTTCTCTTAGCGACCTATCCTTATGCTACACAGTCTCTTTTTTTTACTTGTTTTTGGCTACCCATTCTTTTATCATCGTGTGCTTATGCTACATCTAGTTTTACGACTTGTCCATGTAGTACAAAGTGTGTTCGAGACTTGTCCTTTGGCGACCCGTTCCTTTAAAGATCTCTCCATATGCTACCTAGTCTTTTTTCAACCTGTACATATGCTATTCATTGATTTTGAAACTTGTCCTTTGGCGGCCCGTTTTGTTAGCGAGATATCCTTATGCAACACAGTCTTTTTGAGACTTGTACTTTGGCGACCCGTTCTTTAAAGGACCTGTGCTTATGGTGAACAGTATTTCTGACACTTGTCCTTTGTTGATCCGTTTCTTTAGCGACCTGTCTTTGTGACTCCTATATTTTTTGAGACTTGGCCTTTCTGGACCTGTTACTTTAGTGACAGTATTTTTTGAGACTTGTCTTTTGCTGACATGTTCTTGTAGCGGATCGTCCTACGGCGACCAGTTTTCTCAGCAACATGTCCTTGTGCTAAAACCTATTTTAATGACCTGTCCATATTGTATACCAACCGTCGAAAGAAATAGTAGGCAAATTGTCCATCACCATTATCATTCAGTCCGTTTTCCACAATGTGATGATCATGAGAAACATCCATAGGCAGAGGGCATCATCTGCTATGTATGAACATAAATTCATTCGTTAAAACAACAAAGGGTGTGGAATAAAGCGCAATGGAAATGTAATGGGTAATTTGCCTGTGATTTTCTTTGCCGTTGACTGTACAATTCGTTTTTGAGACTTGTCCTTTAACGACCCGGTTCCTTTGGTTCTTTTCGCAATGTATCCGTATGCTACCGACTATTTTCACGACCTGTCCATATGGTACAAAGTATTTGTGAGACTTGTCCTTTGGCAACCTATTCCTTTAGCGGCCTGTCCTTCTGCGACCCAGTCTTGTTGCAGCCTTTCCATATGCTACACACTATTTTTGAGATTTGTCCTTTGGTGACCCATTCTTTTAGCGACCTCTTCTTATTGCAGCCTTTCCATATGATACACACTATTTTTGAGATTTGTTCTTTGGTGACCCATTCTTTTAGCGACCTGTTCTTATGCTACACAGTCTTTTTGAGACTTGTACTTTGGCGACTCTTCCTTATGGTAAACAGTATTTCTGACACTTGTCCTTTGTTGATCCGTTTCTTTAGCGACCTGTCGTTGTGACTCCCTTATTTTTTGAGACTTGGAATTTGGCGACCTGTTCCTTTAGTGACCTTTCCTTATGCTACACAGTATTTTTAAGACTTGTCTTTTACTGACATGTTCTTGTACCGGCTCGTCCTACTGCGACCGTTGATCTAACGGTCTGCCCTACGGCGACCGTTCTTTTAATGGTCGGTTTTACGGCGACCGTTCTTTCAACGGTCTGTCCTACGGTGACCCGTTCTTTTAACAGTCTGTCCTACGGTGACCCGTTCGTTTAACGGCCTGTCCTATAGCGACCCATTCTTTTAACGGCCTTTTTTTGTTACCCAGTTTTAATGCGACCTGCCACTACACTTTTTTCTTGAAACTTGTCCTTTGGCGACTCGTTCTCTTAGCGACCTATCCTTATGCTACACAGTCTTTTCGAGACTTCTCTTTGGCTACCCGTCCTTTTACCATCGTGTGCTTATGCTACCGACTAGTTTTACGACTTGTCCATGTGATACGAAGTGGGTTTGAGACTTGTCATTTGGCGACTCGTTCCTTTAGCGATCTCTCCATATGCTACCCAGTCTTTTTTAACCTCTACATATGCTATTCATTGTTTTTGAAATTTGTCCTTTGGCGACCCGTTCTGTAAGCGACCTATCCTTATGCTACATAGTCTTGTTGAGACTTGTCCTTTGGCGACGCGTTGTTTTAGCGATCTCTTCATATGCTACCCAGTTTTTTTTCAACCTGTCCATATGCTAGTCATTGTGTTTGAGTCTTGTCCTTTGGCGACCAGTTTTCTTAGCAACATGTCCTTGTGCTAAAACCTATTTTAATGACCTGTCCATATGGTATACGCAACGTCGAAAGAAATAGTAGGCAAATTGTCCATCACATTATCATTCAGTCCGTTTTCCACAATGTGTAGATCATGAAAAACATCCATAGGCAGAGGGCAACATCTGCTATGTATGAACATAAATTCATTCGTTAAAACAACAAAGGGTGCGGAATAAAGCGCAATGAAAATTGTAATGGAAAATTTGCCTCTGATTTTCTTTGCCGTTGACTATACAATGTGTTTGAGACTTTGAGACTTGTCCTTTAACGACCCGTTCTTTTAGCGATGTGTCCATATTCTACACAGTCTTTCCGAGACTTCTCATTTGGCGACCCATTCTTTTGGCGGCCTGTTGTTCGGCAACCCATTGATTTTGCAGCCTTTCCATATGCTACACAGTATTTTTGAGAATTGTCCTTTGGCGACCCAGTCTTTTTGCGACGTGTCCATATTGTCGAATGTGTTTTTGAAACTTGTCCTTTGGTTCTTTTAGCAATGTGTCCTTATGCTACCGACTATTTTCACGATCTGTGTATATGGTACAAAGTATTTGGGAGCCTTGTCCTTTGGCAACCTGTTCGTTTAGCGGCCTGTCGTTCTGCGACCGAGTCTTGTTGCAGCCTTTCCATATGCTACACAGTCTTTCTGAGACTTCAAATTTGGCGGCCTGTTGTTCAACAACCAACTGTTTTTACAGCCATTCCATATGCTACACAGTATTTTTGAGAATTTTCCTTTGGCGACCTGTTCCTTTAGCGGCTTGTCCTTCTGCTACCCAGTCTTATTTCAGCCTTTCCATACGCTACACACTATTTTTGAGATTTGTCCTTTGGTGACCCATTCTTTTAGCGACCTGTTCTTATGCTACACAGTCTTTTTGAGACTTGTACTTTGGCGACCCGTTCTTTAAAGGACCTGTGCTAATGGTAAACAGTATTTCTGACACTTGTTCTTCTTGTCCTTTGTTGGTGCGTTTCTTTAGCGACCTGTCGTTGTGACTTCTATATTTTTTGAGACTTGGCCTTTTTCGACCTGTTCCTTTAGTGACCTGTCCTTATGCTACACAGTATTTTTGAGACTTGTCTTTTGCTGACATGTTCTTGTAGCGGATCGCCCTACGCCGACCGTTGATTTAACGGTCTGCCATACGGCGACCGTTCTTTAACGGTCTGTCTTTCGGCGACCCAGTTTTTTCGCGACCTGCCACTACACTGTTTTCTTGAAACTTGTTATTTGGCGACTCGTTCTCTTAGCGACCTATCCTTATGCTACACAGTCTCTTTTTTTTACTTGTTTTTGGCTACCCATTCTTTTATCATCGTGTGCTTATGCTACATCTAGTTTTTCGACTTGTCCATGTGGTACAAAGTGTGTTCGAGACTTGTCCTTTGGCGACCCGTTCCTTTAAAGATCTCTCCATATGCTACCTAGTCTTTTTTCAACCTCTACATATGCTATTCATTGTTTTTGAAACTTGTCCTTTGGCGGCCCGTTTTGTTAGCGACATATCCTTATGCTACACAGTCTTTTTGAGACTTGTACTTTGGCGACTCGTTCTTTAAAGGACCTGTCCTTATGGTAAACAGTATTTCTGACACTTGTCCTTTGTTGATCCGTTTCTTTAGCGACCTGTCGTTGTGACTCCCTTATTTTTTGAGACTTGGAATTTGGCGACCTGTTCCTTTAGTGACCTTTCCTTATGCTACACAGTATTTTTAAGACTTGTCTTTTGCTGACATGTTCTTCTAGCGGCTCGTCCTACTGCGACCGTTGAACTAACGGTCTGCCCTACGGCGACCGTTCTTTTAATGGTCGGTTTTACGGCGACCGTTCTTTCAACGGTCTGTCCTACGGTGACCCGTTCTTTTAACAGTCTGTCCTACGGTGACCCGTTCGTTTAACGGCCTGTCCTATAGCGACCCATTCTTTTAACGGCCTTTTTTTGTTACCCAGTTTTTTCGCGACCTGCCACTACACTTTTTTCTTGAAACTTGTCCTTTGGCGACTCGTTCTCTTAGCGACCTATCCTTATGCTACACAGTCTTTTCGAGACTTGTCTTTGGCTACCCGTCCTTTTACCATCTTGTGCTTATGCTACCAACTAGTTTTACGACTTGTCCATGTGGTACAAAGTGTGTTTGAGACTTGTCCTTTGGCGACTCGTTCCTTTGGCGATCTCTCCATATGCTACCCAGTCTTTTTTTAACCTCTACATATGCTATTCATTGTTTTTAAATTTGTCCTTTGGCGACCCGTTCTGTTAGCGACCTATCCTTATGCTACACAGTCTTTTTGAGACTTGTCCTTTGGCGACCCGTTGTTTTAGCGATCTCTTCATATCCTACCCAGTTTTTTTTCAACCTGTCCATATGCTACTCATTGTGTTTGAGTCTTGTCCTTTGGCGACCAGTTTTCTTAGCAACATGTCCTTGTGCTAAAACCTATTTTAATGACCTGTCCATATGGTATACGCAACGTCGAAATAAATAGTAGGCAAATTGTCCATCACCATTATCATTCAGTCCGTTTTCCACAATGTGATGATCATGAAAAACATCCATAGGCAGAGGGCAACATCTGCTATGTATGAACATAAATTCATTCCTTAAAACAACAAAGGGTGCGGAATAAAGCGCAATGAAAATTGTAATGGAAAATTTGCCTCTGATTTTCTGTGCCGTTGACTATACAATGTGTTTGAGACTTTGAGACTTGTCCTTTAACGACCCGTTCTTTTAGCGATGTGTCCATATTCTACACAGTCTTTCCGAGACTTCTCATTTGGCGACCCATTCTTTTGGCGGCCTGTTGTTCGGCAACCCATTGATTTTGCAGCCTTTCCATATGCTACACAGTATTTTTGAGAATTGTCCTTTGGCGACCCAGTCTTTTTGCGACGTGTCCATATTGTCGAATGTGTTTTTGAAACTTGTCCTTTGGTTCTTTTAGCAATGTGTCCTTATGCTACCGACTATTTTCACGACCTGCGTATATGGTACAAAGTATTTGGGAGCCTTGTCCTTTGGCAACCTGTTCGTTTAGCGGCCTGTCGTTCTGCGACCGAGTCTTGTTGCAGCCTTTCCATATGCTACACAGTCTTTCTGAGACTTCAAATTTGGCGGCCTGTTGTTCAACAACCAACTGTTTTTACAGCCATTCCATATGCTACACAGTATTTTTGAGAATTTTCCTTTGGCGACCTGTTCCTTTAGCGGCTTGTCCTTCTGCTACCCAGTCTTATTTCAGCCTTTCCATACGCTACACACTATTTTTGAGATTTGTCCTTTGGTGACCCATTCTTTTAGCGACCTGTTCTTATGCTACACAGTCTTTTTGAGACTTGTACTTTGGCGACCCGTTCTTTAAAGGACCTGTGCTAATGGTAAACAGTATTTCTGACACTTGTTCTTCTTGTCCTTTGTTGATCCGTTTCTTTAGCGACCTGTCGTTGTGACTCCTATATTTTTTGAGACTTGGCCTTTTTCGACCTGTTCCTTTAGTGACCTGTCCTTATGCTACACAGTATTTTTGAGACTTGTCTTTTGCTGACATGTTCTTGTAGCGGATCGTCCTACGCCGACCGTTGATTTAACGGTCTGCCATACGGCGACCGTTCTTTTAACGGTCTGTCTTTCGGCGACCCAGTTTTTTTGCGACCTGCCACTACACTGTTTTCTTGAAACTTGTTATTTGGCGACTCGTTCTCTTAGCGACCTATCCTTATGCTACACAGTCTTTTTTTTTACTTGTTTTTGGCTACCCATTCTTTTATCATCGTGTGCTTATGCTACATCTAGTTTTTCGACTTGTCCATGTGGTACAAAGTGTGTTCGAGACTTGTCCTTTGGCGACCCGTTCCTTTAAAGATCTCTGCATATGCTACCTAGTCTTTTTTCAACCTCTACATATGCTATTCATTGTTTTTGAAACTTGTCCTTTGGCGGCCCGTTTTGTTAGCGACACAGTCTTTTTGAGACTTGTACTTTGGCGACTCGTTCTTTAAAGGACCTGTCCTTATGGTAAACAGTATTTCTGACACTTGTCCTTTGTTGATCCGTTTCTTTAGCGACCTGTCGTTGTGACTCCCTTATTTTTTGAGACTTGGAATTTGGCGACCTGTTCCTTTAGTGACCTTTCCTTATGCTACACAGTATTTTTAAGACTTGTCTTTTGCTAACATGTTCTTCTAGTGGCTCGTCCTACTGCGACCGTTGAACTAACGGTCTGCCCTACGGCGACCGTTCTTTTAATGGTCGGTTTTACGGCGACCGTTCTTTCAACGGTCTGTCCTACGGTGACCCATTCTTTTAACAGTCTGTCCTACGGTGACCCGTTCGTTTAACGGCCTGTCCTATAGCGACCCATTCTTTTAACGGCCTTTTTTTTGTTACCCAGTTTTTTCGCGACCTGCCACTACACTTTTTTCTTGAAACTTGTCCTTTGGCGACTCGTTCTCTTAGCGACCTATCCTTATGCTACACAGTCTTTTCGAGACTTGTCTTTGGCTACCCGTCCTTTTACCATCTTGTGCTTATGCTACCAACTAGTTTTACGACTTGTCCATGTGGTACAAAGTGTGTTTGAGACTTGTCCTTTGGCGACTCGTTCCTTTGGCGATCTCTCCATATGCTACCCAGTCTTTTTTTAACCTCTACATATGCTATTCATTGTTTTTAAATTTGTCCTTTGGCGACCCGTTCTGTTAGCGACCTATCCTTATGCTACACAGTCTTTTTGAGACTTGTCCTTTGGCGACCCGTTGTTTTAGCGATCTCTTCATATCCTTAACAGTTTTTTTCAACCTGTTCATATGCTACTCATTGTGTTTGAGTCTTGTCCTTTGGCGACCAGTTTTCTTAGCAACATGTCCTTGTGCTAAAACCTATTTTAATGACCTGTCCATATGGTATACGCAACGTCGAAAGAAATAGTAGGCAAATTGTCCATCACCATTATCATTCAGTCCGTTTTCCACAATGTGATGATCATGAAAAACATCCACAGGCAGAGGGCAACATCTGCTATGTATGAACATAAATTCATTCGTTAAAACAACAAAGGGTGCGGAATAAAGCGCAATGAAAATTGTATTGGAAAATTTGCCTCTGATTTTCTTTGCCGTTGACTATACAATGTGTTTGAGACTTTGAGACTTGTCCTTTAACGACCCGTTCTTTTAGCAATGTGTCCATATTCTACACAGTCTTTCCGAGACTTCTCATTTGGCGACCCATTTTTTTGGCGGCCTGTTGTTCGGCAACCCATTGATTTTGCAGCCTTTCCATATGCTACACAGTATTTTTGAGAATTGTCCTTTTGCGACCCAGTCTTTTTGCGACGTGTCCATATTGTCGAATGTGTTTTTGAGACTTGTCCTTTGGTTCTTTTAGCAATGTGTCCTTATGCTACCGACTATTTTCACGACCTGTGTATATGGTACAAAGTATTTGGGAGCCTTGTCGTTTAGCAACCTGTTCGCTTAGCGGCCTGTCGTTCTGCGACCGAGTCTTGTTGCAGCCTTTCCATATGCTACACAGTCTTTCTGAGACTTCCCATTTGGCGGCCTGTTGTTCAACAACCAACTGTTTTTACAGCCTTTCCATATGCTACACAGTATTTTTGAGAATTTTCCTTTGGCGACCTGTTCCTTTAGCGGCCTGTCCTTCTGCTACCCAGTCTTATTTCAGCCTTTCCATACGCTTCACACTATTTTTGAGATTTGTCCTTTGGTGACCCATTCTTTTAGCGACCTGTTCTTATGCTACACATTCTTTTTGAGACTTGTACTTTGGCGACCCGTTCTTTAAAGGACCTGTGCTAATGGTAAACAGTATTTCTGACACTTGTCCTTTGTTGATCCGTTTCTTTAGCGACCTGTCGTTGTGACTCCTATATTTTTTGAGACTTGGCCTTTTTCGACCTGTTCCTTTAGTGACCTGTCCTTATGCTACACAGTATTTTTGAGACTTGTCTTTTGCTGACATGTTCTTGTAGCGGATCGTCCGACGGCGACCGTTGATTTAACGGTCTGCCATACGGCGACCGTTCTTTTAACGGTCTGTCTTTCGGCGACCCAGTTTTTTCGCGACCTGCTACTACACTGTTTTCTTGAAACTTGTTATTTGGCGACTCGTTCTCTTAGCGACCTATCCTTGTGCTACACAGTCTCTTTTTTTACTTGTTTTTGGCTACCCATTCTTTTATCATCGTGTGCTTATGCTAACGACTAGTTTTACGATTTGTCCATGTGGTACAGAGTGTGTTCGAGACTTGTCCTTTGGCGACCCGTTCCTTTAAAGATCTCTCCATATGCTACCTAGTCTTTTTTCAACCTCTACATATGCTAATCATTGTTTTTGAAACTTGTCCTTTGGCGGCCCGTTTTGTTAGCGAGATATCCTTATGCAACACAGTCTTTTTGAGACTTGTACTTTGGCGACCCGTTCTTTAAAGGACCTGTGCTTATGGTGAACTGTATTTCTGACACTTGTCCTTTGTTGATCCTGTCGTTGTGACTCCTATATTTTTTGAGACTTGGCCTTTTTGGACCTGTTCCTTTAGTGACAGTATTTTTTGAGACTTGTCTTTTGCTGACATGTTCTTGTAGCGGATCGTCCTACGGCGACCAGTTTTCTTAGCAACATGTCCTTGTGCTAAAACCTATTTTAATGACCTGTCCATATGGTATACCAACCGTCGAAAGAAATAGTAGGCAAATTGTCCATCACCATTATCATTCAGTCCGTTTTCCACAATGTGATGATCATGAAAAACATCCATAGGCAGAGGGCATCATCTGCTATGTATGAACATAAATTCATTCGTTAAAACAACAAAGGGTGTGGAATAAAGCGCAATGAAAAAGTAATGGATAATTTGCCTGTGATTTTCTTTGCCGTTGACTGTACAATTCGATTTTGAGACTTGTCCGTTAACGACCCGGTTCCTTTGGTTCTTTTAGCAATGTATCCGTATGCTACCGACTATTTTCACGACCTGTCCATATGGTACAAAGTATTTGTGAGACTTGTCCTTTGGCAACCTATTCCTTTACCGGCCTGTCCTTCTGCGACCCAGTCTTGTTGCAGCCTTTCCATATGCTACACACTATTTTTGAGACATGTCCTTTGGTGACCCATTCTTTTAGCGACCTCTTCTTATTGCAGCCTTTCCATATGATACACACTATTTTTGAGATTTGTTCTTTGGTGACCCATTCTTTTAGCGACCTGTTCTTATGCTACACAGTCTTTTTGAGACTTGTACCTTGGCGACTCTTCCTTATGGTAAACAGTATTTCTGACACTTGTCCTTTGTTGATCCGTTTCTTTAGCGACCTGTCGTTGTGACTCCCTTATTTTTTGAGACTTGGAATTTGGCGACCTGTTCCTTTAGTGACCTGTCCTTATGCTACACAGTATTTTTAAGACTTGTCTTTTGCTGACATGTTCTTGTAGCGGCTCGTCCTACTGCGACCGTTGATCTAACGGTCTGCCCTACGACGACCGTTCTTTTAATGGTCGGTTTTACGGCGACCGTTCTTTCAACGGTCTGTCCTACGGTGACCCGTTCTTTTAACAGTCTGTCCTACGGTGACCCGTTCGTTCAACGGCCTGTCCTATAGCGACCCATTCTTTTAACGGCCTTTTTTTGTTACCCAGTTTTTTCGCGACCTGCCACTACACTTTTTTCTTGAAACTTGTCCTTTGGCGACTCGTTCTCTTAGCGACCTATCCTTATGCTACACAGTCTTTTCGAGACTTGTCTTTGGCTACCCGTCCTTTTACCATCTTGTGCTTATGCTACCGACTAGTTTTACGACTTGTCCATGTGGTACGAAGTGTGTTTGAGACTTGTCCTTTGGCGACTCGTTCCTTTGGCGATCTCTCCATATGCTACCCAGTCTTTTTTTAACCTCTACATATGCTATTCATTGTTTTTAAATTTGTCCTTTGGCGACCCGTTCTGTTAGCGACCTATCCTTATGCTACACAGTCTTTTTGAGACTTGTCCTTTGGCGACCCGTTGTTTTAGCGATCTCTTCATATCCTACCCAGTTTTTTTTCAACCTGTCCATATGCTACTCATTGTGTTTGAGTCTTGTCCTTTGGCGACCAGTTTTCTTAGCAACATGTCCTTGTGCTAAAACCTATTTTAATGACCTGTCCATATGGTATACGCAACGTCGAAAGAAATAGTAGGCAAATTGTCCATCACCATTATCATTCAGTCCGTTTTCCACAATGTGATGATCATGAAAAACATCCATAGGCAGAGGGCAACATCTGCTATGTATGAACATAAATTCATTCCTTAAAACAACAAAGGGTGCGGAATAAAGCGCAATGAAAATTGTAATGGAAAATTTGCCTCTGATTTTCTTTGCCGTTGACTATACAATGTGTTTGAGACTTTGAGACTTGTCCTTTAACAACCCGTTCTTTTAGCGATGTGTCCATATTCTACACAGTCTTTCCGAGACTTCTCATTTGGCGACCCATTCTTTTGGCTGCCTGTTGTTCGGCAACCCATTAATTTTGCAGCCTTTCCATATGCTACACAGTATTTTTGAGAATTGTCCTTTTGCGACCCAGTCTTTTTGCGACGTGTCCATATTGTCGAATGTGTTTTTGAAACTTGTCCTTTGGTTCTTTTAGCAATGTGTCCTTATGCTACCGACTATTTTCACGACCTGCGTATATGGTACAAAGTATTTGGGAGCCTTGTCCTTTGGCAACCTGTTCGTTTAGCGGCCTGTCGTTCTGCGACCGAGTCTTGTTGCAGCCTTTCCATATGCTACACAGTCTTTCTGAGACTTCAAATTTGGCGGCCTGTTGTTCAACAACCAACTGTTTTTACAGCCATTCCATATGCTACACAGTATTTTTGAGAATTTTCCTTTGGCGACCTGTTCCTTTAGCGGCTTGTCCTTCTGCTACCCAGTCTTATTTCAGCCTTTCCATACGCTACACACTATTTTTGAGATTTGTCCTTTGGTGACCCATTCTTTTAGCGACCTGTTCTTATGCTACACAGTCTTTTTGAGACTTGTACTTTGGCGACCCGTTCTTTAAAGGACCTGTGCTAATGGTAAACAGTATTTCTGACACTTGTTCTTCTTGTCCTTTGTTGATCCGTTTCTTTAGCGACCTGTCGTTGTGACTCCTATATTTTTTGAGACTTGGCCTTTTTCGACCTGTTCCTTTAGTGACCTGTCCTTATGCTACACAGTATTTTTGAGACTTGTCTTTTGCTGACATGTTCTTGTAGCGGATCGTCCTACGCCGACCGTTGATTTAACGGTCTGCCATACGGCGACCGTTCTTTTAACGGTCTGTCTTTCGGCGACCCAGCTTTTCGCGACCTGCCACTACACTGTTTTCTTGAAACTTGTTATTTGGCGACTCGTTCTCTTAGCGACCTATCCTTATGCTACACTGTCTCTTTTTTTACTTGTTTTTGGCTACCCATTGTTTTATTATCGTGTGCATATGCTACATCTAGTTTTTCGACTTGTCCATGTGGTACAAAGTGTGTTCGAGACTTGTCCTTTGGCGACCCGTTCCTTTAAAGATCTCTCCATATGCTACCTAGTCTTTTTTCAACCTCTACATATGCTATTCATAGTTTTTGAAACTTGTCCTTTGGCGGCCCGTTTTGTTAGCGACATATCCTTATGCTACACAGTCTTTTTGAGACTTGTACTTTGGCGACTCGTTCTTTAAAGGACCTGTCCTTATGGTAAACAGTATTTCTGACACTTGTCCTTTGTTGATCCGTTTCTTTAGCGACCTGTCGTTGTGACTCCCTTATTTTTTGAGACTTAGAATTTGGCGACCTGTTCCTTTAGTGACTTTTCCTTATGCTACACAGTATTTTTAAGACTTGTCTTTTGCTGACATGTTCTTCTAGCGGCTCGTCCTACTGCGACCGTTGAACTAACGGTCTGCCCTACGGCGACCGTTCTTTTAATGGTCGGTTTTACGGCGACCGTTCTTTCAACGGTCTGTCCTACGGTGACCCGTTCTTTTAACAGTCTGTCCTACGGTGACCCGTTCGTTTAACGGCCTGTCCTATAGCGACCCATTCTTTTAACGGCCTTTTTTTTGTTACCCAGTTTTTTCGCGACCTGCCACTACACTTTTTTCTTGAAACTTGTCCTTTGGCGACTCGTTCTCTTAGCGACCTATCCTTATGCTACACAGTCTTTTCGAGACTTGTCTTTGGCTACCCGTCCTTTTACCATCTTGTGCTTATGCTACCAACTAGTTTTACGACTTGTCCATGTGGTACAAAGTGTGTTTGAGACTTGTCCTTTGGCGACTCGTTCCTTTGGCGATCTCTCCATATGCTACCCAGTCTTTTTTTAACCTCTACATATGCTATTCATTGTTTTTAAATTTGTCCTTTGGCGACCCGTTCTGTTAGCGACCTATCCTTATGCTACACAGTCTTTTTGAGACTTGTCCTTTGGCGACCCGTTGTTTTAGCGATCTCTTCATATCCTACCCAGTTTTTTTTCAACCTGTCCATATGCTACTCATTGTGTTTGAGTCTTGTCCTTTGGCGACCAGTTTTCTTAGCAACATGTCCTTGTGCTAAAACCTATTTTAATGACCTGTCCATATGGTATACGCAACGTCGAAAGAAATAGTAGGCAAATTGTCCATCACCATTTTCATTCAGTCCGTTTTCCACAATGTGATGATCATGAAAAACATCCATAGGCAGAGGGCAACATCTGCTATGTATGAACATAAATTCATTCGTTAAAACAACAAAGGGTGTGGAATAAAGCGCAATGAAAATTGTATTGGAAAATTTGCCTCTGATTTTCTTTGCCGTTGACTATACAATGGGTTTGAGACTTTGAGACTTGTCCTTTAACGACCCGTTCTTTTAGCGATGTGTCCATATTCTACACAGTCTTTCCGAGACTTCTCATTTGGCGACCCATTTTTTTGGCGGCCTGTTGTTCGGCAACCCATTGATTTTGCAGCCTTTCCATATGCTACACAGTATTTTTGAGAATTGTCCTTTTGCGACCCAGTCTTTTTGCGACGTGTCCATATTGTCGAATGTGTTTTTGAGACTTGTCCTTTGGTTCTTTTAGCAATGTGTCCTTATGCTACCGACTATTTTCACGACCTGTGTATATGGTACAAAGTATTTGGGAGCCTTGTCGTTTAGCAACCTGTTCGCTTAGCGGCCTGTCGTTCTGCGACCGAGTCTTGTTGCAGCCTTTCCATATGCTACACAGTCTTTCTGAGACTTCCCATTTGGCGGCCTGTTGTTCAACAACCAACTGTTTTTACAGCCTTTCCATATGCTACACAGTAATTTTGAGAATTTTCCTTTGGCGACCTGTTCCTTTAGCGGCCTGTCCTTCTGCTACCCAGTCTTATTTCAGCCTTTCCATACGCTTCACACTATTTTTGAGATTTGTCCTTTGGTGACCCATTCTTTTAGCGACCTGTTCTTATGCTACACAGTCTTTTTGAGAGTTGTACTTTGGCGACCCGTTCTTTAAAGGACCTGTGCTAATGGTAAACAGTATTTCTGACACTTGTCCTTCTTGTCCTTTGTTGATCCGTTTCTTTAGCGACCTGTCGTTGTGACTCCTATATTTTTTGAGACTTGGCCTTTTTCGACCTGTTCCTTTAGTGACCTGTCCTTATGCTACACAGTATTTTTGAGACTTGTATTTTGATGACATGTTCTTGTAGCGGATCGTCCTACGCCGACCGTTGATTTAACGGTCTGCCATACGGCGACCGTTCTTTTAACGGTCTGTCTTTCGGCGACCCAGTTTTTTCGCGACCTGCCACTACACTGTTTTCTTGAAATTTGTTATTTGGCGACTCGTTCTCTTAGCGACCTATCCTTATGATACACAGTCTCTTTTTTTTTACTTGTTTTTGGCTACCCATTCTTTTATCATCGTGTGCTTATGCTACCGACTAGTTTTACGACTTGTCCATGTGGTACAAAGTGTGTTCGAGACTTGTCCTTTGGCGACCCGTTCCTTTAGCGATCTCTCCATATGCTACATAGTCTTTTTTCAACCTCTACATATGCTATTCATTGATTTTGAAACTTGTCCTTTGGCGGTCCGTTTTGTTAGCGAGATATACTTATGCAACACAGTCTTTTTGAGACTTGTACTTTGGCGACCCGTTCTTTAAAGGACCTGTGCTTATGGTGAACAGAATTTCTGACACTTGTCCTTTGTTGATCCGTTTCTTAGCGACCTGTCGTTGTGACTCCTATATTTTTTGAGACTTGGTCTTTTTGGACATGTTCCTTTAGTGACAGTATTTTTTGAGACTTGTCTTTTGCTGACATGTTCTTGTAGCGGATCGTCCTATGGCGACCAGTTTTCTTAGCAACATGTCCTTGTGCTAAAACCTATTTTAATGACCTGTCCATATGGTATACCAACCGTCGAAAGAAATAGTAGGCAAATTGTCCATCACCATTATCATTCAGTCCGTTTTCCACAATGTGATGATCATGAAAAACATCCATAGGCAGAGGGCATCATCTGCTATGTATGAACATAAATTCATTCGTTAAAACAACAAAGGGTGTGGAATAAAGCGCAATGAAAATGTAATGGATAATTTGCCTGTGATTTTCTTTGCCGTTGACTGTACAATTCGTTTTTGAGACTTGTCCTTTAACGACCCGGTTCCTTTGGTTCTTTGAGCAATGTATCCGTATGCTACCGACTATTTTCACGACCTGTCCATATGGTACAAAGTATTTGTGAGACTTGTCCTTTGGCAACCTATTCCTTTAGCGGCCTGTCCTTCTGCGACCCAGTCTTGTTGCAGCCTTTCCATATGCTACACACTATGTTTGAGACTTGTCCTTTGGTGACCCATTCTTTTAGCGACCTCTTCTTATGCAGCGACCTGTTCTTATGCTACACATTCTTATTGCAGCTTTTCCATATGATACACACTATTTTCGAGATTTGTTCTTTGGTGACCCATTCCTTTAGCGACCTGTTCTTATGCTACACAGTCTTTTTGAGACTTGAACTTTGGCGACTCGTTCTTTAAAGGTCCTGTCCTTATGGTAAACAGTATTTCTGACACTTGTCCTTCGTTGATCCGTTTCTTTAGCGACCTGTCGTTGTGACTCCCTTATTTTTTGAGACTTGGAATTTGGCGACCTGTTCCTTTAGTGACCTGTCCTTATGCTACACAGTATTTTTAAGAAATGTCTTTTGCTGACATGTTCTTGCAGCGGCTCGTCCTACTGCGACCGTTGATCTAACGGTCTGCCCTACGGCGACCGTTCTTTTAATGGTCGGTTTTACGGCGACCGTTCTTTCAACGGTCTGTCCTACGGTGACCCGTTCTTTTAACAGTCTGTCCTATGGCGACCCATTCTTTTAACGTCCTTTTTTTTGTTACCCAGTTTTTTCGCGACCTGCCACTACACTTTTTTCTTGAAACTTGTCCTTTGGCGACTCGTTCTCTTAACGACATATCCTTATGCTACACAGACTTTTCGAGACTTGTCTTAGGCTACCCGTCCTTTTACCATCGTGTGCTTATGCTACCGACTAGTTTTACGACTTGTCCATGTGGTACAAAGTGTGTTCGAGACTTGTCCTTTGGCGACTCGTTCCTTTAACGATCTCTCCATATGTTACCCAGTCTTTTTTTAACCTCTACATATGCTATTCATTGTTTTTGAAATTTGTCCTTTGGCGACCCGTTCTGGTAGCGACCTATCCTTATGCTACACAGTCTTTTTGAGACTTGTCCTTTGGCGACCCGTTGTTTTAGCAATCTCTTCATATGCTACCCAGTTTTTTTTCAACCTGTCCATATGCTACTCATTGTGTTTGAGTCTTGTCCTTTGGCGACCAGTTTTCTTAGCAACATGTCCTTGTGCTAAAACCTATTTTAATGACCTGTGCATATGGTATACCCAACGTCGAAAGAAATAGTAGGCAAATTGTCCATCACCAATATCATTCAGTCCGTTTTCCACAATGTGATGATCATGAAAAACATCCATAGGCAGAGGGCATCATGTGCTATGTATGAACATAAATTCATTCGTTAAAACAACAAAGGGTGTGGAATAAAGCGCAATGAAAATGTAATGGATAATTTGCCTGTGATTTTCTTTCCCGTTGACTGTACAATTCGTTTTTTAGACTTGTTCTTTAACTACCCGGTTCCTTTGGTTCTTTGACTATTTTCACGACCTGTCCATATGGTACAAAGTATTTGTGAGACTTGTCCTTTGGCAACCTATTCCTTTAGCGGCCTGTCCTTCTGCGACCCAGTCTTGTTGCAGCCTTTCCATATGCTACACAGTCTTTCTGAGACTTCCCATTTGGCGGCCTGTTGTTCAACAACCAACTGTTTTTACAGCCATTCCATATGCTACACAGTATTTTTGAGAATTTTCCTTTGGCGACCTGTTCCTTTAGGGGCTTGTCCTTCTGCTACCCAGTCTTATTTCAGCCTTTCCATACGCTACACACTATTTTTGAGATTTGTCCTTTGGTGACCCATTCTTTTAGCGACCTGTTCTTATGCTGCACAGTCTTTTTGAGACTTGTACTTTGGCGACCCGTACTTTAAAGGACCTGTGCTTATGGTAAACAGTATTTCTGACACTTGTCCTTTGTTGATCCGTTTCTTTAGCGACCTATCGTTGTGACTCCTGTATTTTTTGAGACTTGGCCTTTTTCGACCTGTTCCTTTAGTGACCTGTCCTTATGCTACACAGTATTTTTGAGACTTGTCTTTTGCTGACATGTTCTTGTAGCGGATCGTCCTACGGCGACCGTTGATTTAACGGTCTGCCATACGGCGACCGTTCTTTTAACGGTCTGTCTTTCGGCGACCCAGTTTTTTCGCGACCTGCCACTACACTGTTTTCTTGAAACTTGTTAATTGGCGACTCGTTCTTTTAGCGACCTATCCTTATGTTACACAGTCTCTTTTTTTACTTGTTTTTGGCTACCCATTCTTTTATCATCATGTGCTTATGCTAACGACTAGTTTTACGATTTGTCCATGTGGTACAAAGTGTGTTCGAGACTTGTCCTTTAGCGACGCGTTCCTTTAAAGATCTCTCCATATGCTACCTAGTCTTTTTTCAACCTCTATATATGCTATTCATTGTTTTTGAAACTTGTCCTTTGGCGGCCCGTTTTGTTAGCGACATATCCTTTTGCAACACAGTCTTTTTGAGACTTGTACTTTGGCGACCCGTTCTTTAAAGGACCTGTGCTTATGGTGAACTGTATTTCTGACACTTGTCCTTTGTTGAACCGTTTCTTAGCGACCTGTCGTTGTGACTCCTATATTTTTTGAGACTTGGCCTTTTTGGACCTGTTCCTTTAGTGACAGTATTTTTTGAGACTTGTCTTTTGCTGACATGTTCTTGTAGCGGATCGTCCTACGGCGACCAGTTTTCTTAGCAACATGTCCTTGTGCTAAAACCTATTTTAATGACCTGTCCATATGGTATACCAACCGTCGAAAGAAGTAGTATGCAAATTGTCCATCACCATTATCATTCAGTCCGTTTTCCACAATGTGATGATCATGAAAAACATCCATAGGCAGAGGGCATCATCTGCTATGTATGAACATAAATTCATTCGTTAAAACAACAAAGGGTGTGGAATAAAGCGCAATGAAAATGTAATGGATAATTTGCCTGTGATTTTCTTTGCCGTTGACTGTACAATTCGATTTTGAGACTTGTCCGTTAACGACCCGGTTCCTTTGGTTCTTTAGCAATGTATCCGTATGCTACCGACTATTTCCACGACCTGTCCATATGGTACAAAGTATTTGTGAGACTTGTCCTTTGGCAACCTATTCCTTTAGCGGCCTGTCCTTCTGCGACCCAGTCTTGTTGCAGCCTTTCCATATGCTACACACTATTTTTGAGACTTGTCCTTTGGTGACCCATTCTTTTAGCGACCTCTTCTTATTGCAGCCTTTCCATATGATACACACTATTTTTGAGATTTGTTCTTTGGTGACCCATTCTTTTAGCGACCTGCTCTTATGCTACACAGTCTTTTTCAGACTTGTACTTTGACGACTCTTCGTTATGGTAAACAGTATTTCTGACACTTGTCCTTTGTTGATCCGTTTTTTAGCGACCTGTCGTTGTGACTCCTATATTTTTTGAGACTTGGCCTTTTTCGACCTGTTCCTTTAGTGACCTGTCCTTATGCTACACAGTATTTTTGAGACTTGTCTTTTGCTGACATGTTCTTGTAGCGGATCGCCCTACGCCGACCGTTGATTTAACGGTCTGCCATACGGCGACCGTTCTTTTAACGGTCTGTCTTTCGGCGACCCAGTTTTTTCGCGACCTGCCACTACACTGTTTTCTTGAAACTTGTTATTTGGCGACTCGATCTCTTAGCGACCTATCCTTATGATACACAGTCTCTTTTTTTTACTTGTTTTTGGCTACCCATTCTTTTATCATCGTGTGCTTATGCTACCTACTAGTTTTACGACTTGTCCATGTGGTACAAAGTGTGTTCGAGACTTGTCCTTTGGCGACCCGTTCTTTTAGCGACCTCTTCTTATGCAGCGACCTGTTCTTATGCTACACATTCTTATTGCAGCCTTTCCATATGCTACACACTATTTTTGAGACTTGTCCTTTGGTGACCCATTCTTTTAGCGACCTCTTCTTATGCAGCGACCTGTTCTTATGCTACACATTCTTATTGCAGCCTTTCCATATGATACACACTATTTTCGAGATTTGTTCTTTGGTGACCCATTCTTTTAGCGACCTGTTCTTATGCTACACAGTCTTTTTGAGACTTGTACTTTGGCGACTCGTTCTTTAAAGGACCTGTCCTTATGGTAAACAGTATTTCTAACACTTGTTATTTGTTGATCCGTTTCTTAACGACCTGTCTTTGTGACTCCCTTATTTTTTGAGACTTGGAATTTGGCGACCTGTTCCTTTAGTGACCTGTCCTTATGCTACACAGTATTTTTAAGACTTGTCTTTGATGACATGTTCTTGTAGCGGCTCGTCCTACTGCGACCGTTGATCTAACGGTCTGCCCTACGGCGACCGTTCTTTTAATGGTCGGTTTTACGGCGACCGTTCTTTCAACGGTGTGTCCTACGGTGACCCGTTCTTTTAACAGTCTGTCCTACGGTGACCCGTTCGTTTAACGGCCTGTCCTATAGCGACCCATTCTTTTAACGGCCTTTTTTTTGTTACCCAGTTTTTTCGCGACCTGCCACTACACTTTTTTCTTGAAACTTGTCCTTTGGCGACTCGTTCTCTTAGCGACCTATCCTTATGCTACACAGTCTTTTCGAGACTTGTCTTTGGCTACCCGTCGTTTTACCATCTTGTGCTTATGCTACCGACTAGTTTTACGACTTGTCCATGTGGTACAAAGTGTGTTTGAGACTTGTCCTTTGGTGACTCGTTCCTTTAGCGATCTCTCCATATGCTACCCAGTCTTTTTTTAACCTCTACATATGCTATTCATTGTTTTTGAAATTTGTCCTTTGGCGACCCGTTCTGTTAGCGACCTATCCTTATGCTACACAGTCTTTTTGAGACTTGTCCTTTGGCGACCCGTTGTTTTAGCGATCTCTTCATATCCTACCCAGTTTTTTTTCAACCTGTCCATATGCTAGTCATTGTGTTTGAGTCTTGTCCTCTGGCGACCAGTTTTCTTAGCAACATGTCCTTGTGCTAAAACCTATTTTAATGACCTGTCCATATGGTATACGCAACGTCGAAAGAAATAGTAGGCAAATTGTCCATTACCATTATCATTCAGTCCGTTTTCCACAATGCGATGATCATGAAAAACATCCATAGGCAGAGGGCAACATCTGCTATGTATGAACATAAATTCATTCCTTAAAACAACAAAGGGTGCGGAATAAAGCGCAATGAAAATTGTAATGGACAATTTGCCTCTGATTTTCTTTGCCGTTGACTATACAATGTGGTTGAGACTTTGAGACTTGTCCTTTAACGACCCGTTCTTTTAGCGATGTGTCCATATTCTACACAGTCTTTCCGAGACTTCTCATTTGGCGACCCATTCTTTTGGCGGCCTGTTGTTCGGCAACCCATTGATTTTGCAGCCTTTCCATATGCTACACAGTATTTTTGAGAATTGTCCTTTTGCGACCCAGACTTTTTGCGACGTGTCCATATTGTCCAATGTGTTTTTGAGACTTGTCCTTTGGTCCTTTTAGCAATGTGTCCTTATGCTACCGACTATTTTCACGACCTGTGTATATGGTACAAAGTATTTGGGAGCCTTGTCCTTTGGCAACCTGTTCGTTTAGCGGCCTGTCGTTCTGCGACCGTGCTACACAGTCTTTCTGAGACTTCCCATTTGGCTGCCTGTTGTTCAACAACCAACTGTTTTTACAGCCATTCCATATGCTACACAGTATTTTTGAGAATTTTCCTTTGGCGACCTGTTCCTTTAGCGGCTTTTCCTTCTGCTACCCAGTCTTATTTCAGCCTTTCCATACGCTACACACTATTTTTGAGATTTGTCCTTTGGTGACCTATTCTTTTAGCGACCTGTTCTTATGCTACACAGTCTTTTTGAGACTTGTACTTTGTCGACCCGTTCTTTAAAGGACCTGTGCTTATGGTAAACAGTATTTCTGACACTTGTCCTTTGTTGATCCGTTTCTTTAGCGACCTGTCGTTGTGACTCCTATATTTTTTGAGACTTGGCCTTTTTCGACCTGTTCCTTTAGAGTAGTAAGGAGTCACCTGAGCACAAGGCCTCTGATTGGTCGAGACGTGTCACGTGACTCTACGGGGGGCGTGGCTATGTGTTTGTAGTCTTGAAGGGTCTAAGTTAACCTAACTTTTGTGACGTCACGTGTCACGTGACTCTACGTAGGTTTAGGGGGGCGTGGCTATGAGTTTGTAGTCTTGGAGGGTCTAAGTTAACCTAACTTTTGTGACGTCACGGGTCACGTGTCTCTACGTAGTGTTTATGGTGACGTGACTTCTTTACCACGTCGAATTGAAGGTAGAGGTCCGCTCTGTGAGGATGAACGAACCCGTCGCCTACGTCCACGTCGTATTCGATCTCCCTGTTCGCTTCGTTGAGATTGGCGAACGTGCGACGGTTGGGAGGGAAAGATTGCAATTCGTAACTTTCGATTTGCTCCATTTTACATGTATGGTTATTTGTTATACGTTGATCTCCACGATGGCCGTCGTAGTGGCACCTGCGAAATCCACCACGTCTCCTTTCTCGTTCGTCACCACCAACTCTATGTCGTCTATGCGGTTGCGACATACTGGAAAATAGATCGGCGAAGAGGGCGTGTAGATGATTGGTTCCATGAACTCGGAACTTGGTTTGAAAGTGGCTATGATTCCCGTCTGCTTGTGACTTCCTAATAATCTGTCCGAAGATTTCGTGATCATGCCTTCCGCTACGTTGCAGTGAACGTTCAGAGTCTCTATGGCCAAGAATTTAGGAATGTTGGTTGCTACGTGCTTGATGCCAGCTTCGAGTTTTGGGTGGTTGTTCTCGAAACCTAAAAGTTCTCCCATGGTGCCCAGGTCCACGGTCTCCGTCGCGGATAGGATTTCCACTCTGTGCGTGACCGAATTTTGAGAAAGGTATGTGCCTTTGGGTAATTGAGCTTGCAAAGTGGAAAGATTGTATTGGCCTGGCGTGACGACGATGTGTTCGCTTCCGACGCTAATTTTGTTGTTGTGCTGCGTGACGTTAGGTATGAGGTACATGCTGTAGAATGCACGCAGAGCCACGGATTTAGGATAGACGATGTCGTCGTGCAGCGTGAGTTTCAAGATTGAAGATTCGCTCGTGAGATGGAACACGCCCATCCTAGTGATGCTGTTTGAGGTTCCACAATGCTTTCTGGAAATCCTCGATCGTAGGGTTATTTATTTTAGAGAGAAACGCGAGCACGGAGAGGCAGAGATGACCGCAGTTCACGTCTCCGAAATTTTGAATGCGTTCGTCGTTGTAGTATATAGAGGTTTTGTTCGTTTTCAGATAATGAATTAAATTTGTAGGTGGAACACCTCCGAAAGAATCGAAAACGAATGCTTTATCATTATTTTTGTGGTAACATATCCAATGCGTGCCCGGATTTTCTTGACCGTCCAAGTTGACTACTCCGCATTCTCTTCTTTTAACGCTTGAAGGTAACGAGTCGGACATGAAAACTCCTCTGAAGTGTTTGATTTGTAACGGTTCGATCAGAGATTCAATGTCTCGGTTGGTGAGTGCTGTTGTTTCTTTTTTTAAACTTTTTTCATCACGCCCTTGCCCCCTTTCTTCTCCATGGCCAGGTTGTGACGTTTCTGTTCTTCCAATTCCGCTTTGTTCTTCTTCGAGTCGATGACGGTTTTCGCGATGGCGGCACTTCCGCCAGCCAAACTTCCAACAGCCCCCAATGCTGCCAGAATGGCCGGGATGCTGAATATGAAACCTCCGATCTTTTGCTGTTTCCGCGAACGCTGCAGGCGTCTCAATTGAGGTGTGCTGAGAAGTAATTTCATTCCGTGTCCTTTGCTCAAGCAAGAACGTTTCTTCTCGCGTTGTTTCTTGGTGAGTAACCCATCGAGGGCACCTAGATTTTTAAGATTGGAGTATGGTATCTGGTACACAACACCCTTGGGCTTCATGTTGATGCTCTATGTGTTATTTTCACGGTATGTTATTTATATATATATATTCTGAGATTTTTCTCGTGTAGTTTTTTTTTTACGGTATGTTATTTATATATAAATGTTCTGAGATTTTTTTTTCACGGCCTCGCAGTCGTTACACAAATTCTATTACGTGCTTCGTTTTCTTGCCAAGAAGTTCCTTTGTCCCCTTGTACACGATTCGAGTTTTGTTCTCGATTAAAATAGATAGCTTCTCGTCGGATAACATGTTAGCGTATCGATCTGGTAAAATAGACTGTATTGTGCGTTGAGCAACAGGCGTACCTTGGGACCATACTGGGTAGAAACGATTGAACCGGAAGTTATCGTGTAAGGTTTGTCGACTTCCAATTCCTGAATTTTTACATACTCGACTGACAAATTTAGCATTTGTTTTAATGCTTGGAGATCACTCATTTTTTGAGTCGTCATATCGAAGAGAAAAATTTCAGAGTGTTAGAGAGAAATTTAATTGTTTTTTTCACGATGTGTCTTATTTATATATACCGAAGATTATTTTTTTTTTCACGATGTGTGTTATTTATATATCAAGTTTTTTTTGACACGTATATATATTATTATTTTTTTTAACAGAGGAAGAAAGTCCGTGCTTCGGAAAACGCGATGATGTGCGTAATGATATCTTCCGTCTCCTGCTTAGACTTGCGCCAATCTACTGTGTACCGTCTTCTTCAGCTGAAAGCAGAATGTTGAGATCACCGCACCTCAGGCCGCTGATCTCCCGAAGATGGTCCTTGAGAACCATTTCACAAGGTATGCGAAATTCCGGCGTCGTTCTTGCTATGATTACAAGTTTCCCTACATCCTCACAATCTCCGTTTACTGCGTGTTTAAATATTTTACATAGTAGCTCGGGCGGCAAATCAGTTATACGAGACATGTTGTTATTATTATTATTTTTTACTCTATGTTATTTATATACCCCACCCCAATTTTTGTTTCGTGTTCATGGCGATGGTGGTACCCAGTGCGGCGACCCGTTCACCCAGCGATGCGTCTCTGCTCACGAACCTTTCGAAAGCTGCGTGCTCTAACTTTCTGTCTGCTTCGTGACGTGCATCCAGATCCGTCTGCGTGGTGTTGTAAGCGATGTCGTGATCTTTGCATGCGGCGTCCAACGGATTCACACCCTTGTCTCCTCTCTCCAATCTTTTCTCGAGTTTGGTACCCGGTCCGCAGTACTGGTAGCCAGGTAAATGCATCTCGAAAGGTAACTTGTTGATGATGTCGTTCACGAGTCCTTTTCCTTCGGCCACGTTCCAGAATCTCGGAGGCAGCGTGTTGATGATTTTGATCAGGTAACCTATGCCCTTGTCGTCGTTCACGATGAAGTTGGAAAGTTTCGTGCTGATCATGTCCACGATGCCAACCTTCTCGTTGTAGAAATTACGGTTGCCTGCATTCTCTTCGCCGGCTATCACCAACAATCGGTCCACGAGCTTTCTCACGTCGTCCACCCAAACGAATTCTTTGGGTAACGTGTTGTAGCGTTTGACGCCGCTGCCTGTTTTGACCTGGTTCCAAATCGGTTTGATAAGATTCCTGTACTTCTCGCCGCTGCTCGATTTCACCCTATTCTGCGAGGCATCGTTGTTTTGGTACAAGGCATCCGTCATGATCAAAATTTCCTTGTAACTCTGGTAATCTTCGTCGGTGTAATCTTTCGGCTGCTTTTTGGCAACGAGTTCCCACAGTCCCACCGTACCCGGATACCTGGTCCAACTATCCTTCTCGCCTAAATTAACTTTAATGTCGTTGCCTTCGAAGGTCACCTTCGATTTCCCAATCTTCCACACCACACCACCGCCTTCGTTGGTTTCCATGCTGGGATACAATCCGAACACTTCATCCTTGTCGAATTTCCCCGTACTCAGGTAGTCTCGTGCCAAAGGTCCCAACTCGATTTTATCCGAAGACGACGTGCTACCAATGGCTCCACGTCGTGCCGGTGCATCCTTCAGTTCGAACGGTGTTGAAGGAATGCTCGAAATGGGCGTGGGTACAGCGTAACTTTTAGCTGCGAGCGGTACGAGTTCGTTGATCAAATTTTTATTTTGTTCCGTGACACTTTTAATTTCTTTACCTAGACCGCTGATGGCATCGATCACAGGTTGATCCTGACGTTTCTTCTCTTCGTAGAATCCGCGATTCTCGGATTTCCAACCTTTGAAGCGTTTCGCGAGGTAATCGCGAAGCTTGAGATTTTCGTCTTCGATTTTTCGTTTCGTCATAACGTTTATTTATATACGTCGTTTCTCACAACGTTGCAACGTTTAGAAAGTCGTTGATTTTGTTTCTGTATTTTCCGTCGTTGGGTTTCCTCGTCATGTCGATCGTCGCGAATCCGAAATCGTCACCGTTCCAGCAAGTAGAGCAGCAGCGTTCCGAAAATTGATTGTAGTTCATGTCTCCGCCTACGTAGTCATCGTACGCGTGCTTGAGGTTGGTGTGATCTTGACGAAACAAACATATGAAATTAGCGTTGTCGCGTACTAACTGTTTTGGAATTTTGGAAAACGTTTGAGCTAGGTAGAAGCAATCTATTCCTTTGTGACGACCTTGAGTGAAAAAGTTGCGAATTTCATTTTGATTTTCCAGGATGACGTCGTCGAACACAACGACTGAATTTTCACGACAATCGTCGAGTGGTTTTATTTCCGAGGCGAACGTTGCAATGTCCAGACCATCGTACAGTTTCATCAGTTGCTGGTATTTGGATTGCTCCAAACTTTTCGAGAACACGTACAGGTGCCTGTTCTTCCAATCTAACCAATTCGGTGCGAGGAGAAAATTGTCCACGAGCAGTGTCGTTTTCCCACACCCCGAAGGACCTACGATCAGACAGCGGATGCTGTCGGGAAGCAACTCACCGTTCTTTTTTTATCTCGTTTGACTTTCCGGATCCGGTAGACGCTTCACCACGTTCCACGTACTCACAAGATCACTTCGTTCGCGTCGATCCAACTCTTTTCCGGAAGTCCCAGCCATTTGACAAACAGTTTGTCACCTTTCCTACGCAATACTTTCTCGATGAGGTACGTGTCGGGGTGTTTCGTTTTAGAGAGTTCCTCTTCGTAAAATCTTCCTTTCAAAATCTCGCCGCTACTATCTTTTATTATATACGTGTGTCGGTTTCCGGGTAAAACTCGAACCACCGTAAAGAGTTCCGTGCTCCAATTTTTTGTGAATCCCTTCTCGAAGGTGCGTTTGAATTTGCTGATCCTCACCTGGTCTCCAATTTTGTATTTAGCTTTTTTGTCGTGGGTGTGTACTTTGGACAGTAAACGGTAGAAATTAAACGCTGCTCGTCAGACTTGGTAACGTCAACTGGCTTCATGCCTATCGTTCTGTGTACCGTATCATTATAGGTGTCGACGAGTTCCGGCAGGATGTCGACCCATTTGTAATTTCCCCGAAGCGTGAATCGTTTCCACATGTGTGTTTTCAAGGTTCGATTAAATCTTTCCACGATGCTGGCTTTGATGTGACTGAAGGTCGAATAATGTCGAATGTCATGTTTTTGAATAAACTTTTGGAATACAGCGTTGTAAAATTCTTTACCGTTGTCCGTGTGCAGAAACTGAGGTCGTCTGCCGCCGCTTTCGCGAAAAATTAATTTGAATGCTTCCGTGACGCACGATCCCGTTTTCGCCTTCAAAGGTAGAGCCCATGCGAATTTCGAAAATGTGTCTATGACGGTGAGGAGGTACTTGTTGCCCTTGTTCCATTTATGTACGTTTTTCAAATTGCCGCTGCTCATCTCCACGAGGTCACTTTGCCAGAGGTCGTCGATGCCCTTGGTTACCACAGCCAAACGTTCGTAGTTGCGGCGTGCAGGTTTATGCAATTCTTCGACGATGGCTTGCCTAGACATTTTTTTTAGAGATTAGGTTTGAAGAGAAGCACCAGCGTGATGGGATTCAAAGAGGGTGGCACCTCGCTCGTGTTTTGAATGATCAGCTTATCGCCGGCACTCACGTCGAAAACGGTAAGATCTTCGTCTTCGTGTATTTCATATATGTTGCGCGTTTCGTTCCAACGTGCCAGAGGAATGTTTCCTGCTTTCTGGACACCACGATTCGATATTAAGGTCATGGTGGGAACGCTAGCTTTTCTGCCGTGAGACCAGTACGAAAATTCGTTTATCTGAATTGTGCCATCGAGGAGAAACTTGTAGTACGGATGATAAGGATGCAACATGTACAGTTTGTTACCTTCGACGAACGTGGAGATTCTCTGTTGATTGGGAACGCTGTTGATTTCGATGGCTTGCAAGGTGAACAATTTGGCGAATTTAGTGTCGAAGGTGACGAGATTACTGTGAACTTGTCCGAGTTTATTTTCGATGGGCAGCAAATGCTCGATTATGGTATCCGTTACGGTAGAAAACGACGGTTTGATTTTCACTTCCACGTTCAACTGCTTGTAGTTTTCGTTGAGTTCTTGCAACTTGGCACCGAAAGAGGCCAGCGTCGATTCCTGCGTGGATTCCAGCACTCCAACTTGATCTCTGATGTTGACGACAATGTTCTGAAGGTTCTCGACTTGATTCAATTTCGAGCTCTTCTCGGTAAGATCGTTCACGATGCTTCGCATCTCTGTAAACTGCGTGTGAAGGTCGGCGACGCTCTGCGAAGTGGGCAGCGTCGACACCAGCGAACTAATTTCGTCTCGAATCTGTTCCACGTTCGCCGTTTCCGTTTCTACTCGTTTCAGCATTCGAGATATGTTTCTTTTCAAAGCGTGCAATTCTTTGGAGGTGGGGAGATTGGCCACCATCGAGATCGCTCAATGAACTTTTGATGTCGCTCGAATCGGATAGTGCCGTCACCGCCGTTTTCAATTTTTCCAAATCTTCGCTCGAAGGCACGCTCGTCCGTAACGATTCCAAGTCACCCTGTATGTTGTCGAGTACGTGATGAAAATGAGCGAGATTCGTTTCGACGTTCAAATTTTCTAAATATTCGATCTTCTGCTGAACCGTGCTTAACGTGTCTTGAATGCTCGTCAACGCTCTTGCTTCAGCGTGAATATTTTTAATTTCCTCGTTGATCAATTCCAAGGACGCCTGAAGCGTAGCGATGGTGGTTTGAATGTGTTCGAAATCTCGATACGCCTCCAATTGAATTTTTATGTTCGCGACGCTTTTACCGATGACCTGCAGTTCGTCCGACGATGGTAGGTTCGTCATTGTATCTTCCAAAGTCTGCAACTTGGATTTAATTTCTTCCAACGTGCTGGTGAATTCTTCTTGTAATTTGGAAACGACGACGTGCAAGCGTTCTGCGTCTATATCGTTCACGACGGTTTGAAGTTCAGAGAAATTCTTTTCTATTGCGGAAGTTCGTTCTTCGATTTCGAGTTTCAATTTTTCCAAATCTTCATTTTTCGATTGAAATTGCTGTAATTTTACCAAATCATTTTGAAGCGAATCCACGCTCAACTGTATATTTTGAACGTTGTCGTAAGAAGGTACGTCGACATAATTTTTTATCAGCGTCTTCAGTTCGGAATCGATTTTCAGAATGGGGTCGAGACATTGCGTTTGGAGCGTAGCGATTTCCGACTCTAAACTTTTGTTTAAGGTCTCCTGCAAAGCAATCAAATCGGTCCTCAACTTCTTAACTCGAATGTCCAACATGAGAATCTCTTCTGCGTGGTCTACACGCTTGGTGTTGCCGAAAATGTCGTTAGGCATTTTTGGTTAACGGTTATTTATAATAGGATAGACGATTCGTAATTCTACGAAGAGAGGAATAAGTTTGTCGTAATCTCCGAGGAGTTCCATGTAAAGATAATCTCCTGCAGAAACATCGTACGTAATGTTAGAAAGCATCTTGTCGTGCTTGATTCGAAAAATATTCTTGCCGGTAGAAATTTTGATTTCGCCTGCGTTTTCCGGATTCACGGTGATTTGAAGTTTCCCGTCGATCGGAATTTCGTAGAAATGTAAATTGTTATTAAAAACATAAAACATCTTGCCCACATCGTCATTCAGTTTCGTCCAAATGCTGTTGAGATGAACAATCAGTAAACCATTGAGTTTAGATAACACGGAAGATAAGAGGTTATTGAAATTTGGTGGTGCAGTCTCCATGTTGATCTGTTTGCGGAAGCCAAAAAGATTCATTGTCCTTGTTAGTTATTTAAGAATACGGTCAAAGTTTTTTTTTGTAATGACAGACAAAGTTTTTTTTTTGTTTTGTTTTGTTTTTATGAATCTTCTGTTGAAGATGGACATATGTTGCAGGTTTTGCTTTCTGCTAAGCGATAGTGCCCCCACGGCAGTGTGTGAATTCCGCACTTCAGGATGCACCTCTTATCATCGTGCGCATCCAAAGCAATCTTCCTGACAATGTTGGTTGTCAATTTATGGTTGACGCTCTGCATTCGATACTCTTTTCGTAGAACAGGTGAGCGAGTTTTCAGGCATTCAACATAATCCTCGAATGCGAGATGCTTTTGTACAACCTGCCTACCTACACCCTTGGCCTTCTTGGTGACAGACCCCTCGGCCCGAATTGCATAGGCTTTGGGCCGAAGTGCAGCAAACTCAAGAATAACATCCCCGTCCTTCTCGTCCTTGAGTTTACCAGGCACTTTTTTGTTTCGGGGCAGGATGCCGTACTGGTTCGGTTGGGGATAGCCTGATGTGTCGAAAAGCTCGATGAAAGGTGGAATCAACGCTATATCCTTATATGCATCAACTGTGCGAACATGGTAGACCAAGCTGTCCGTATCTGTATATAAAAGAGAAATGCCACAATCATAATGTTTGCACAGTGTACCATAATGTGTCTCAAACATATGCAACTTGCTCAAGTCCAGAATCGTGGCACCAACATAGATTGGCTTGTTTAGGTGCACCACAGGTTTATCCATGTGGACCAGAGCCAACTGCTCATTATAAATGGTCCTTGATTTAAACAACGGGCTTGCAATCAGCTTACGACATCGCTTCGCATTGGTAACCAGCCTAACGTCCACGCGATTTCTCACGTTCTCCATCGTTTTACCGAACACAGCATTGTTCATCAGCTTGAAGAAGTTTTTGTCAAGCTCCGAGGTTGCAGCGATGCGGTGTTCGGTATTGGCTTTGATGTAGGGTACTAACCAGTTACTGTGCTCGAACCTGACGATGCGATGAATTTTACCAATTGTAACACCTTGCCCCATCAACCAAGCAAGATTCAAGTAATGTACCACATACCTCTCTTTGGGCTCAACATCCATGATGAGCTTGGGTTGATTCGAGTTAGGTAAACGCTTAAATTCTGGAGCAGGTGGTAACTCGCTGAATACATCATGGAGCTTCTCGGGGAATTTAATGTCCACCTCGGCAAAAAATCCGTATGTACAATCTTCGAAATTTTTCATGTCGAAATCCGAAGGATTAACCCACTCGAATCCCTTGTACGGAAGTTTCTGCATCATGGAAAATCCATACAGGTTGTTTACATCTGTGTGGAGGATGTAGCTTGTTGTTTTAGAGGGATCGTAACCGGTGGCCATGTATTGATTGTTAGCACGTGCATAGCGTTCCGTCACATGGACCATACCGCCTCGGATGCCTCGTTCCAAAAAAAGTAACTTTTCCACATCATTAAGAAGCTGGAGTTTAATCCTGGTCATGAGCAGCATGGGCGACCATGCCAGTCCGGGGAGGCTGTAGAAGTAGGCAGGGTCTAGGTGGTAGATGTTTATTGCTGTCGCGCGAAACGCCTGCAAAACGTCCGCGAGAAGCGTCACGTCAAGCTTTAAATATGCGTCGTGATAATCTCCAAAATTTCGACAACCTAACTCTTGCCCCATGGACTGGGCGTGCTGGTATTCCTCATTTGTTATGCTAGAGCCTCTCAGCCGACTGTAGAATTTATCCTGTGGAGGAAGCGATGTTTCCTCGAACTTGTCGGGGTCCGTTACGTACTCGTATGGGTAGACCCCCTTACGTCTGATGAGCCCAACATCCAAGTTTGGAAAACTAGCCGCAGTGATAGTCAGCTGCTCGTCCCTAAGCTTGCCTGCAAGAGCATCAAGGCTTGCATGGAGGAAACGCAGCGAGTCAAGAAACCGAAGCTCGATAGTTGCTTCCAATTCGGGGATAGACACCCACTTACTCACGCTAATATAGCGCTCCTCGTTCTGTGCTAAGACCCTGATACGACTATCATCGTAGCCGAGATGGGGTACCAAGTGATGAAAATCGTATCCCGAGCCGTTGTGAAAAAAGATGGGAATAAAGCGCGGGTCCCTAGCTTTTAAGTTGCACGTGTTGCACCACGGACCGATGTAGCTACCAGTACCATAATGGTCGTGGTGGTGCACTTTACTGTTATCGTCGGTGAAGACCAAGTTGCAAACAGGGCAGTTGGTTGCCTCCTCGTGCCTACGCTTATTCTTAGGAGAAAGTCGTCGCATGCGCTTGGGGGACAGCAACACCTTTCCTATCTTTTGGGCCTCCTCTACCATCCTCTGCAAGAAGTGCTTGACCGGGTCGGGGCCGCGATAGACATACGGCTCGGGGGCAACATGTTGGTCTCGCCGCACCACAACGTAGGCGTAACTTGAGGCCTCGTGGAGTTGGTAAGGGGTGGTGGAAGAAACTTCGGGATCGGGATAGCAGGTGGAGAGAGGTTCGAGGAAGGCTTCGAAGTCCGCTACAATGATGGCGGGATGCTTTGCCATGGCGCTGTGCATGCTAAATTTTTCTGTCGCATCAGGATTGGGTAGAATAGTTCGCGCAGGTTTGTTGGTACTGCAGTAACGCATGTGAAGAGCGAGCTTTTCGGCAGCGATGTTTTCTCCTTGTAAGCTCTGGTGTTTTTGTTGTTGGTTGTCAAAGTGATCAGACACCTTCGACAAACTTCTATGCTACCATGATGCTTGCTTTTCTGATTCGACACCAACCGGGAGAGCGAGCGAATAAGGGTGTAGTGGTGTTGTGTCTCGTTCTTGATAAGCAAGAGGTTGATTTCTCGTGCCTCGTTGTTGTTGCTCACGTTGCTCACCCGGATGGGGTGGACCTCATTTTTGTTCTCGGTGAGACCGTAAACGTTTATGGCTAATTGCAAGTTGCGAGCACGTGCCTCAAACTTGCCAACATCCGAAAGCGCCACCGGGTAGTCGATTCCCACCATTGCATCCTCCAACTCCGACTCGTACTGCTCGTAGTGGCCAACACGATACGGATGATTTTTCCAGTCGACGGGGTGCATTGCTGCCAGCACCGACCATACGAAGCACTTGTTATCCCTGTTCTGAATATTCAGAACAGCCTTCTTTGCTGCAACATCTGGTGGTAGAGGGACGTAACTAGACCCGGACATTGGTGCAAACTGACTAAAAGTAACACACAATTTATGGGGTTCTCCGCACAGCGAACCGCCCGAGCCTGTGGCCTCGTGCTCCTCCTGTTTAACAAGCAGCTCTTCGGTAAACTTGTCGTAAATTTCCCCAATGCTGTCACCATCCGCCAGATGCAGCGTTTTTGCTTTCGTTGCATGAAAGAAAGTGTATCTTTCATCGGTCGGTTTCTTGTATGTGCAACATAGCGTACCGTAGAATTTAGTGGAGGAGTGCGTAGCCAGTGCATTACTAAGAATAAAAACTATCTCTGCTCGCTTCTCCTCTAAAAAGCTACGAACATCGCAAGAGCCGTCCGACAATCGGACATAATCTTCTAATATTCCCCCGAAAGCAGACCGGTCTGCTTTCGTCGCAGGCTTGACGCGTTTGGTGGGTGGTGCATTGATGAGGGCTGCTTCTGCCTTCCTCTTGGTGGAGGTCGAAGGCTGAGCCCCATATGTACTTTCGCTTAGACAAGTAAGCTTATGCTTCTTGGCATACGCAATTGTGATGTGTTTATTGCATCCGGAACATAGTTCGGTGGCAGCCAAATGCTTGCCTGGCACGCAGGTGCGACAATGTCTTGCAAAATGTTTGCTTGATATGGTTCTTTTGCACACAGGGCAACTTTTCATGCAGCGCATTTTTTTCTTTTTCGGGGTATGTTTATTTATATGTGATCTGTTGGTGGTAGAGTGTTTACAAAACAAAAATATGCCTTATGAGAAAAATTTTGTAAGCTAATTCTAATTAGCGTTAGTTTGAGGGGTTTATTTATATATGGGTGGTGTTGTCTTCCTCAAATATGTGCTTTAATCAACCCTATAAAAAAAAAATATATAAGAAAAATATGATTGTAGATAGAAAAAGCACAATAAATATTGTATGCATGTGTAATTCTATTTAGCTTATTTTTGCTAGACACGAATCTTCTTCAGATTTTATTGCCTACTAGTATATTTTTTCTACCAATCTAGTAGAGGTGTGAAACTATGAAAATATTCTTGTTTAAGCACTAATCATTATGTTTCCAATAGGACTCCTATGGGACGTAGAACCTTGTAACTTTGCTCTATGTATATACTAGTGCTTTTCCAACATGTTCACAAAACCTTAGAACCTTCACAGACAAAAAGATAAAGTTTCCCTCTGTGTACATGTATAATTTTAAACTCCAAGTTCGATACCCGGCGGATCCCACTGTAGGTCCAGTTTCGATTAGCCTTACTGTGCATAAAGTAGACTTAAAACAACAAATCCAACCCAGAGTATCAACAAATTCAAAAAAATAAAGTTTCCCCCTGTACACTTGTATAATTTTAAACTCCAAGTTCGATACCCGGCGATTCCCACTGTAGGTCTAGTTTCGATTAGCCTTACTGTGCATAAAGTAGACTTAAAACAACAAATCCAACCCAGAGTATCAACAAATTCAAAAACATAAAATTTCCCCCCTGTACACTTGTATAATTTTAAACTCCAAGTTCGATACCCGGCGGATCCCACTGTAGGTCCAGTTTCGATTAGCCTTACTGTGCATAAAGCAGACTTAAAACAACAAATCCAACCCAGAGTACACGCGTCAATACCATCCACCATGAGTAAACTAACATGATCATAATCATCGTCCCTCCGATTGTTACCTCGCTTTTATATTATTCGCGATAAAGAATAGTTTTTTCAAGCGCACATTATGTATGCTCATATTTTTGTTTAGCGTAATTTCGATATTTAATCAAAACACCACTTCCTGTTCACTAACACAACTCGCAATTATTATTATTAACACACACACACATGCAAGAGAAATAACAAGAAACAAAACTTACCTACAAAAAGCTGCTAGCAATTTAACACACACAAAACGGTTGTATAATCGCGTACAATTGCAAAAAAAACGTTACTCTTCTGTACAGAAACTTTCACAGTACTGTGTTTGATCTGACCTACATCCACACCACAGAACGAAAGTCATCTCTCCCCCACCCGCCGTCGCATCCGGTTGCGATGACAATATAAGCAAAACTAGGTCGTGTCAGTATTGCCAACTCACTAGGCCTCTAGGTTTAGGGCGACCTGAATTGTGCGAGCGATAGGTGCAGCCGAAGTGGTGCGTTACCTTTTCGGGAACCTCTCCTCGTACACGCTGAAGTACGTTTCGTTATACTTCAACCTGGGAGAGAAGATGATGCCCGAGAGCGAAACCGTGCAGACGCTCTACGAGAAAAACAAGATAAACAAGCTGTTGCAATACAACGTCCAAGATTCGATGCTTGTGCGGGACGCGTGTTTCTGAAAAACAGACTCGTGCAAACAATCGTCTCAACGTGCTGCCAGAGCGTGTTGCGAGCGGACCAGGTTCGAGGGCACAAACTCAACTTGCATCTCTCGCATTACTATTTCAGCGAAGCGTTGCAGAACAAGCAATGTTTGTGTTTCCCACGGTAGCATCTCGAGTATCACCACAAGCTGGTTGGGGGTTACGTACACCGTAACCCTCACATGAAAGTTGCGCTCAAGAACAGGATGGAGGACGAGATTATGGCCTCTCCCCTTTCAACGTGAACTTTGGGAGTGGCGCGAATTCCACGCCGGAACGTCCGTTCCGCCCGGCACGGAAGTTGATGTTTATCGCGGCGTTACAAATCCAACCGGCTGCACGGAAGCTGATCTTCACGTGTATTTCTCACGGGACACGCTCAATGCCACGTGCATACGCAAGATTATGGCCTTGCGTAAAAAAATCAAAAAGTTTAAAAACGATAAGACTTTACCGCCGGGCAAACTGCTTGAAATGGACGCCAAACAGAACACGGCTAAATTGATGATGAATAGCATGTATGGTCAGATGTACGAATTGAAAAACATTCCGGAAGAGATTCGCCCTCACGTTAATCAATTCTACGTTCGAAGGCCGTACGGGAAAACCTGGGGCTCGTTCGTTTCGAAGAATCCCCAGCTTGCGCTTCTCTAGTTACCTTTCTGTCGAGAAGTTTGAGAGAAAAAAAACAAACACGTGAAACTCTACAGAGGTGTGGTAATCTATAACCGCAGCCGTTAGAGAACCTTTACTTTTTTGGTTGGGCACCACGCACCCCTAGCGAGGTTATATAGGGGCCAGAGATCTTAAAAAAACAACAATTATTATTTGTTTGTTTGTTTTGCGTTACACAATACGGAAATAATAAGAGGTACGTCGTTTCCCCCCCAAGAGAGAGAGGTTTACAAAGGTCACGATATATAAACATTTTGGTCCCCGGGACTTGGAAAATTCGATAAGGTGCACTCATCCTTCAAAGGGTGAGAGGGTGAGAGAGTAAATTTCACTCATCACTGCTTTTCTGCGCCGTGAAACATCGTTAGCGCAATAAATGAGGCGCGGAACATGGAGAGAAACCTTGGTGATTTTTTCGAGTAAGGTGTTGGCAACACTGCGAGCCCCACAAACGGTGCTCTAGGTGACATCTGCTGCCGATTCGGACGCGGCACCTTGGTGATTTTTTCGAGTAAGGTGTTGGCAACACTGCGAGCCCCACAAACGGTGCTCTAGGTGACATCTGCTGCCGATTCGGACGCGGCACCTTGGTGATTTTTTCGAGTAACGTGTTGGCAACACTGCGAGCCCCACCGAGCCCCATTTTCGGTTGGTGAACTCTCTATTTGGGTCTCCCACAAACGGTGCTCTAGGTGACATCTGCTGCCGATTCAGACGCGGCACCTTGGTGATTTTTTCGAGTAAGGAGTTGGCAACACTGCGAGCCCCACCGAGCCCCATTTTCGGGCGTTGAATTCTCTATTTGGGTCTACTCTTACTTTTCTATTTTGTTACTAATTCAGATACATAGTAGGTACGGTATTTTCTAGAGTAGTGCTTGTATATTGAAAAAAGAAAAAAAAAGACTTAATATGCGGGAGCTGTGCTAGAAATTACCATGTGTGCCCCACTTCGTATTTGTGTTAGTAAATTATTATACGTTGAAAAATTGTGAGCATTGTAGAGAATATTGCTATTTAAAAAAGGTGGTGATAATAATAAATATAAGATAATGTTGATATTATTTTATTGTTCATTATTTCTACAAGATTAGATTGTCATAAATTTAACAGTAATCTGCTTGATACAAGTTTGGAAAAACATATTTAATTGAGCAGAACAAAATTAACATCTTAAAAACATATTGTTTATATTTTTTTGTTCTGTTTTACATGAGAAGAAAATAAGTTTATAGTATATTATATATTACACAGAATAATGATAATAATATATGTACACTAAGAAAAAAATATATATATTTGATGAATCTCTGGTCATTGTTCAGGACAAAAAAAATGTTTTTTGTTCGATATCAAACTTTACACACACACACACACACACGCACAGGAAATACACTCAGTTTATCTGATTACTGTAGAAAAGTGGGAAAGAGTATCTATGAATTGGTTGTAATGGTGGAACACATGAAAAATTCGAAAGTCTGAAATTTTTTTCTGTTTTCTTCTTCCCAAGATGAACACAGGTGCGTATTATTAACTGCTGGTTTGCTATCCGATAGTCACTTTAGGTTCCTCTGAAAAATAAAATAAAAGATACAATTAAAATTGTTTTATCTAGAAAAACTACAATTAAATTTTTTATTTATTTTGGTGAAACAAAAAAATATAAAATTATAACCAAAGATTTTTTACCTTGGGTTGCAAATTTGAAGTTCCAAGCTTGAACAATTGTAGTTTTCAATGTTTTTCACAATAGGTGAGACTTTTTTTCTAACATATCTGTCATTCAAAGAAGTATTATTTGTAAATTGGGATAGAAATTTGTTCAAAGACTTTCCATGTGTTCTGTGTGTGATGTAAAAAAGACAGTAATGCCCACATACGGTGCTGTTCAAACCTTGCAACCGGATTGGGTTGAACAAAAAAGATAGAGTATTGTTTTGCAGAAAATTACGTACTTGCGTTATTTGTGGTGGAACCCCAAAACTGTCAAAATATTCTCCTTTTCTTGAGGAGTCGATATAAATAGCAACCCAATGGGTTCCGGGTTTATAGTCGGGGTCTGTGTTTACAATTATAGAAGCCGGCGTGGTTACATTATAAGGGAGTCTATTAGAAGGGTATACACCAATGTGCCTCTGATTAGGGAGTTGTCAAAGAAACGATAGTAGTTGAATTGTGTCCATATTTCCAACGTGCAAGCACGTAAGCGTTTGAGAGTGAGCAGGCGAATGTAGATTTGATATGTGCCTGGTGAAAACAGCGAGGTCCAGTTATATTTTTCAAGAGTAAGTTTATGGAAGGGCAATTGTGGTAGTTGAGATCTTCAACTTCCCTGTTGAGCAGAAATGTTAAAAATCGGGTTCTCTCTGAACCTTTACAAAATAAGGTTTGGTAAGGTGCTAGAGCATGTTGCATTAGACGCTGTAAGGAGGAAAAAGGAACTGCTCCATCAGACCAGGATAGCCCGTGATGGTTTCTCTGTAGCCATTTAACAGTTTGTAGATTTTTATAGGAGAGATTTTGTATAGGATATGGGGGTTGAAGGAACCAATGAACTGATTGACTACCATCACCACTATATATAGCTATTTCCTTTGGTATAAATGTTTTGTCTACATTAAAACCCTGCAAATCGACTACTACAAAACCCATCTTTTATTCAACTGAAATAGAATGAACAATGGACTCACCTTTTGTACTATTAGTTTGTGTAGTCGGTGATGACGTTGCGATCCTTGTCCACCTCGAGTAGATTCTGAAACTCTCCGTACACCACACTGTTGACTGTCTCTGCCAATGGTGTATTGAAATGGATTTCCATCCGGACGGTCCCATGTCGTAAAAGGTTCCAATGTGTTGAAGTGTGAGCTGAGAGGTCAGGAGTTAAATCGAATGCAAATAGAGTATATCCATTCCCGTAGTCTTCTCTGGAGATTCCATTCCCATCGTTCTGATATTGTATCCCGGTACTGTCATATAATGTCTGATAGGCACGGAGAGATAGATTGTTTTGAAAATCAGGTTGTAACGGTGTAGACGGTATTTGTTTTCCATCCATATACAGACATAGAAAATTGATATTGAAATGTTTAAAATTGAATGGGTAAAGGTAAAAAAAAAGGTAAAAGTGCTCCCCTGTGCATAGCACCACGCCATGAAGGCGTATAGGGGGTGTGGGGGTAACGCCCCACACTTTCTTGATCCGGTCGTGAGTGGGGGTGATGTGATCAGCATCACGCCCCTGACCGCCTTTACCCCCCAGGGTTTCCCCCAGGTACCCATGTTATTCGATGCTGGGTGGGCGCCGGGGCCGCTTTCACCGTTAGAAAAGTTCCCGGATTTGAACCGGCCGGGGATCGAACCCGGGACCTTGAGCATGGTAGTCAGTATAATCTCCATTGAAAGCAGTATTAGTTACAAAACCGATGATTATACGTTTTGGAAGCTGTCCGAGAAATAAGTTGTCGACGGTTTTGTTCAAAATTCCTCTTGGAAAAGTTACCACCTTCATATGCACACGGTTGCAGTTGCTTTTTGTAACATGATGGAATGTGCGATTTTAATGCTGGGGTTCAGCGATACTTTTCTAACGAATAAAGTTGCATCTTCGATTTGAATTTTGAATGTGTTATTTTCTGCCATCAGACAAAAAGAATCCTTGGCCCGAACCAACTTCACACGCATCTCGACGTTGTTCAGAAGAAGACGTTCCAGGTTGAAAATATCACAGTGGAGATGACCAATCAAATCCAATGATTTACTGTTGGAAATCAACTTTTTTCTACTCTTAAAACCTTCGTTTTCATCCCCGTTTACAGAATCCATGTATCCTGGGGTATCCTTGAACCATAAACATGATGTAAGATGGGATTCTTTTGCAGCAGGGTTGTAGTTAAGAAGATTCTCAATGTTTGCTCTGTATGGGTATGTATAAGATGGTGATGTAACAAGTTTCTGATTAAGAAATACATCAACTTGATTAAAAAGAGAATGAATAAAATTGTTGACAGGTGCAACTTTATCTGGAACGGTGATTGTTGTATTATCGGAATTATAAATTTTTACTTTGACATGAAGAAAAGTATGTGGTAGATCCAAGTAGTCTTCGCCATGCCCTGGAACCGAAAATTCTAAGGGAGCATCATCCTTGATGGAAGACAGTGGCTTGTATGAAATAAACTGTCCAGATTGTATACTTGTCTGCGTCGGGGGGACGGAGAAAATTTCCAATTCCGAATTTGCACACTGACATGAAAGATTGTTAATAAAAGACATGTTCCAGAGAACCTTATTCTTTGACAATCAAAGTAAAACTAACCAGTTTGTACCTCTGTGAACGACGTTATGAGAATAAATCCTGGTGAGATGTTTTAAGCAAATATATCCATCTTTGTTTTACGTGCAGTCTGTTTTTCTTCTTTATATTTTTTCTTGACGATTCACTTATTTTCTTTTTTGTATTACTGTTGTTTTTCTGTTTTTTACCAACATTTGAGAGTTTTCTTTTTTTTCTGCCTGAACCAACCATAGTTTTAATTTTGTTTTCAGCTTTTCGTTTCAATCTGTCTCCTGCTTCCACAAATCTTGTCTGTAACGACTGTTTTATAGGATGGTTCTGAGAAATATCACCTAATACATTGATACCTGTGTTAAGCATCTCCCTACCAACAGCTTTTGCTCCTTTGGTTATAAGTGGAACTACAGACCTAAAAAGACCTCCAAGGAAACTGCCAATACCGTGTCCTTTCTGGAAGGGTGCCCCTTGGTATATGTTGGAAACTCCATTCCCATGAAGATTGTGGTAGTGATATATGTAGGGATTCATCACTGCAGAGACCGTTTAAAGTGAAGTTTTAGCGACACTTCCCCGAAAAGAAATGGAACATAATGTAAAGCATAAAACTCAATATGTGCGTCACTACCAAACACAAAATTTCGAACATCTGTACCCACAATCTTCAGAAGTGGTGAAAAACTGTCCCCTACAATTTGAGGTTCCAATATATCACAGTAGATGAACATTTGTTGTGGTACACCTAATGCTAGGTTTGTGGGAGCAGAGGAGTGTATGCGTTGAACCCCACTTAGTTTGATAATTTTGAAAGGATCGAACCCTAGTTGTGTTGCTAGTTTTGGTGAAAACCTAATTTCGGTGAATATTATTGTACTAAGCCCCTCTTTTATAATTTCGGTGTTTTGTCTCAAAAGAATATGCTGATCATCCAAAAGGGAGATGTGAAATGGGACACCAGAGTTCTGAATTGCTGTTACAACTTGTGTCATGTCTCTATAATATCCAGCTGGGATCTTTACTTTTTTCCATTCATCAGCATCTGGATTGAGATTATAATAGATTATATTTTGCCTTTCTGTTACGTTGTACATAAAATTAGGATAGTGAATTTCGATAATGTATTATCAGGAAATATATTCATAGAACTGTTACTTGGTAATGTTATATAGAACGAAGAAGACATTATGATACTGTTTTGAGACTGGAGTAGGGTATCCACCAGTTAAACATTGACGGATAACCTCTCCATTGAACAAAAACTTCTCGTCTGGTACCTTTTCCTCTGGTCTTCAATATTTTATCAATTTTAAAAGTTTTTGGTAGTTTTACTTTTTGAAGTTCTTGTCGGTAGAATGTACCATCAACAGAATTTTTGTCCAAATCTTGAATTTTGTAAACAACAGGATTCCGTGATATGGAAACAACTCTGAAAATTTCCTCCGACCTTTTTCCTATGTACCCTTTTTCAAATGCTGATGTTTCTCTAGCAATTCTCACATAATCACCTTTTTGAAGAAAATGTCGAGTAGTTTTTTTAACACTGGGTGATGATATTTTTAAACGTCCGCTACGTAGATTTTCCCAAACTTGGAGAACATTATTTGGTTTGACTTCGCTGGGTGACATTTTGATTGTTGAATGTTTAGTATTGTTGTAAGCTTTCATTATCTTCGGTAAGTCGTCGATGTAATAGTATGACTGTTTTGATGTGAAATACTTCCACATTTTTTCCTTCAATGTTCTGTTAAATCTTTCAACAATACTTGCTTTTACATCAGGGTTTTTTGTTGTAAAATGGTGAATATTACTGTTCTTGAAAAATTGTCGGACTGTAATATTCAGAAACTCTTTTCCTTTGTCTGTTTGAATAGTAATTGGTTTTCTTCCATCTGGATTCTGTAGAATACTCCGGAATGCTTTTATTATACTTGAGGCTGTTTTGTCTGGTAGAGGAACTGCCCATGCATACTTGGAGAATGTGTCAATAACTGTCAACATATATTTATAATTTTTGTTGTGGGTACTAATACCTCTCAAGTCTACAAGATCTGCCTGCCACAAATCATCAATATTGTTAACGATGTATCGATTCCGAGGGAATTTTCTTCTTATAGGTTTATGTATTGTGTAGGTTTCCTGTCCCTGTAACCATTCTTCAATTTTTTTTGGATATTTTTTGTTTGTAGCCCTCCATATTTTGTCTAAGGTGGAATACCCTGCAGGGTTGGAGACGTTATAATAAGTGTTCCTTAAAGTAGAATTCATTACTCACAAATAATAGGGTGACTGTGTGTGAGAGATATTAATAGTTTAGCCAATTGGATGCACTATTCTTTTTTTTAGATGGTTCCATTTTAAATTTCTCTATTAATTCCCAACGTCGAGAGTTACCAATAATTTCCTGAGGAATATGCACATTTGCAAGGAGTCGAGAGAAGATATTGTTACCCCTAGGGTTACTATTCTGTCTGTTTCGTAATACATCACTGATAAGGTGTATGATGTTACTACCAGGGATTAACTTCTCATATATTTTTGTTTCCCCTCGAGAATCCCATTGGATATCACTGCTTGTTTTCAGACGACGATACAGCAATTCTGCTTTGGAGTGAAACTTTTTTGGTATTGTCGATATTATTTTTTCATAGATAGGGTCTGAGATATCACTTCCATGTTCCACTTCTTGATCTGGTTGTTTACTTACTTTTTCATTTTGATGTTCCATTTGTGATACTATGGGGAGTTTGATAGGGGTGTTTAATTTTTGAACAAAATGAAGATATTTACCGAGAACTTGATGGTACTTATTCCATTTTTCTTCATCAGATAAATTTTTTTCATCCAATATTTTACCCATCTCTTTATCCAGATTGGAGAGTGGTACAATGTTTTGATGCTGGTGATGTAGTTTTCGAAATGTATCTTGTGGTACCAAAATAATTTTATCTGCATACTCCATTATTTAAAAAGACTAGAAAAAATTCCACCAATTAAGGGACCGATGAGATACGGTAGAAATCCGCCTGCCTGTATAATATACTTTTTTTTGTTCTTCCACGATGTTCCACGCTTAACTAGTTTTCTTAGCACTTGCTTGTAACGAGAAAGTTTATTTTTCTGACTGCTGTTTAACGGAACATTTCCTTTTAAAGTATTGTGGGCACATTCACAGATGTCGTGAACCAAGGATTCATCTGCATTCTTGAGGATGGTCTGTCTGATTCCAGATTTACATTTGGATAAAGTTCGGAGTAACGCCCCGTTCATGATCGTAGGAGACATTGTGATAGAATGATATTTCTCCAGAGTGTTTAATATACTTATTTAGGTACATAAACATAATTATGTTCATCATCGGGAAACACACAGGTTCTGAATCGAAACTTTTCTGGTGTGGTTTGTTTGAGATCCATAAGGCGGGGTTGTAGCATCCTTGTAAATTTCAACGAAAAGTTTTTTGTTTTCAGGATATATTTGAGAAGACAAACAACCAATCTGACCTTTATCCCTAGGGTTTTTAAAGCAAACAAGATAGTGGCAGTTCAGAGATATATCGCGGGATCCTTTGCTCTGATGAAATACATTTTGAGAGAGAAATATTAAACTGATATTCCTGTGATGGCATCCTTTTGTGAAAAGGTCAACAACTCTATTATCTGCCTCTCTCATCAGATCGTCAAGTATAATCAAATGAGGTCCTTGTTCTACTGTGTATGTATCCATGTTGGGGAGTCCTTTCGAAAAGTGCACATCACTTGAAACTCTACTGTATAATGGCTGCCATTCACTGTAACACCATGTAATGTTCATAAAATCCAAATTCACTAAACTCTTCAGATGTGTTAAAATCCTCGAAACAAAGTTTGACTTTCCGCATCCAGATGGTCCAGCTAGAATCATTGAAAATGGATGTTCCCATTTGTACTCCATTTTAAAATTAATACCCGATTATTTTTTCAGAATTTAGATATTTACAGAGATTCTGCACGTGGTGGTGTCCGGAATGCTTCTGTTAGATTTTCATTGTTCTCTGTTTCTTTTGTGGGATAACGTACCCAAACGGCACAGTGTTGATATCCTCAACAATTCTTCCTTTTGTATAAACCACCCTTTGGATTTTACTTTCGGGTCTGTTAAATACTCTGAAATCTTTACTTCTAGATATCTTCCTCCTATTGTGAACAATAATTTGCTGGGTCTTGTGAAATACCATATTCTTCAGGGATGCTATATTTATTTTCTTCCTGTTTTCATAGTTAAGGGTGATACCTTTCACTTTGCAGACACTACTTGGGTGGTAGGGTTTTTCACAGTAAATGCATATGATTTCGGGCCTGTGGAGACAAACTCTGTAATGTAACTCCCTTCACCGTACACTTCCAATTCATCGGTCATGTCACCAAGACAGTTACCGGTCTCTGGTTCATATTCTCCATCCCTGGAAATGTATATAACACTGTCTGTGTCGTAGTATAACACACGTTTCTCCAAATTCTCCAGATACTGGTAAAGGTGAAGTCGTGCTCCCGCCGTGGTATATGCAGCAATAACTACATTCACAGTGGCTAGTTCGGCGACTGCCTCCTCTGTCTGCTGCCAGTTTATAACCAAAGCATTTTCATCAATAGGTAAAAGTGCATTAACACTAATAGAGGGATTAGTAAGTGCTGTATACAGCTCAGATGGTTGTGATACAATAGATGTTTTGGGTAAATTACACCTCTGTCCAAATTTTCCCCAAAAACTGTTCAACATCAGCTTGGCAAGACAGCGTTTTCCAGGGTTCACCTCAATTTTATTGTAGTCTAGTAGAATTCCTTCCTTTTTCTGATATTCTGCGATGAAATCAGTCTTTTCTTGTTCGGTTATACAATTAGATGGCCACCCACTAGCTTCCTGTTTCATTTTTAGAAACTTATTTATGTAGTCCACAAACAAACCCCCTTGACCTGTTTCAGAATCGAAACTTGTTACTTTATATTGCCAGACCTCGTACATCTTTACAATTTGGTACCCTTTCTGCACTGCCTTTCTTACTTCGTCTGCAACCCATGTACCTGTGAAACACCTTTCTTCTAGGGTATGTGAGCAGTCCTCCTGGTTATCTTCTTCCACACAGATTCTACATAACGCGAAAAATAATTTACCTTTCATTTTCATAGGTAGCACCGGGTGGTAGAGATCTTTTGGGGGTAAAACAGTACATAATACAAGCCCCTCGATTTGGTCAATATTGGGGCAGTTTTTGTCGAGAAATATTGTTGGATGGCCTACTGGGAACTTCCCATACTTGCAAATGTAAGGGTAGAGAGAGCAGATATCAATATATTTTATCTTTTCAGTGCCACCAGCTTTGTAGTATAATTTTGCAGCGTTAGTTCGACCGCCAGTAAGACTTGCTCTGGGGTCCAAAGGCTTCTGGATGGTCATCGGATGATGCTTCACAAAATCTTCAATTTCAGGGTGATCTTTTTTCATTTTTTTCCACTCGCATTCCCACATCACTTCGACCTTGTAACCACTTTTCTCCAGACGACTGGTAACTCTCTGTGTCCTCTCTCTTCGGGCATTCATTGTGTCACCCCCACCTAACTGCTCTCCACCGTTTTTGTTACCGTAACATCTCTCACAATAATGGTAGTAACATCCGTGAAATTGTAACACATGACCTTTTCCTTCAGCATCTTCATAATTCCTAAGATTTTTCTTTCCCTTCCTTTCCCGGCATGTTCGATAAATACTTTTCTTTTTCTTTCCTCGTACACAAGTCGCTCGATAGCTGCAATGGATTGCTTGTCACCCCACCGGTACCCTGTGGCCGGTATCACGCCAATTGTATTCTCAGGTAGAAACTTTCTTCTGTACAAAAGGTTGCACGCACCAGAGATAGTCACACCTTCTCTCCAAACATCAATACCGTTTTCCCCTAGGAACGTCTCTCTAAACTTCATACAAGCCAATCGAAGAATCTCAACATCTTTGATGCAGTACTCCACAAGTTCAGTTTCAGCGTTAAAAATAGAATTCTTCTCTTGTTGTTCGTGATACCATTTCTCAAACTTTTGCTTTTCTTCCAACTTCATTTGTTCCGGTGCGTAATATTCCATATTAGGTAGCTGTCCAATATAGAATCTATTTTGGGTTGTATTGAAAAGATGAGGATAGTACCCTTTTTTCATCCCTTCTGGTAAATCAAATGCCTTACGTAGACTTGATAGAGGCATAGGTAGAAAATTGAGTGAATCTAGAAACCGTATGTGACCCTTTTGCATCAGCAAAATTTTCGAACCATTCATGATAATTTCCGGGCAAACCTTGAATTTGGTGATCATAGCTCGCAGCATAAAATGTCCATCATACCCTTTCATGTTGTGGCATATACAGTATATGTCAAACTTGTGGGGTAGTCTCTTAATGTAGGAAAGAAATTCTTCTACTGGCGATTTTTTGAAGATATGTTCTCTGGGTCCACATGTGTTGCAGGGGATTGACACATCCGGAACATGTCTGCAGTCGTTGCATACTTGTTGCGCGACACACAGATTCGGTTTGTGTTCTGTTCTATCGATATAATTTCCATATTTCTCATCTTGCGTGCACTCGAGATCATAAAACACAAAGATGTATGGTTTTTTCATATCCGGTGGGGTGGATTTCTGAATATAACACAGATGACCATTCGGGTAGTGTTTGTTACATATTCTACAATAGACTTCACCACAAATATGCTTGGTTTTTATCTGGTCCATTTTAATAACTGTTAGGCACTTGGGGCATTGGTGGAGTTTTTCACAAATATTTTTTCCATTCTGTGCTTTCTGTTTATGGTGATTGAAACATTCCTCACCGTGGAATTGTCTGTGGCAATCCAAACATTCCTTTAGGTTTAGTGACTCGGCGTGGGGCTGGAAACATTTCGTACATACGCGTGGACATTGTGTATGTTTTGTAATAGAAGCATATTTTTTCTTACAGTGTTCACAGTAATAAGTACATGCAAATGCAGATGTTAATTTTTGAATTTGAATTTGAATTTAAAATTTTGGGAGCGTCAGCACTTAGGCTATTTTGCTCCCGTCACATTATACGGGGGCCAGCCCCTTATCATTACAAATAACAACTCTAGCGTTGCATAACTAAAAATGTTAAAATGTTCTGACTTCTGTTAAAAGCTGAGGCCGTAAACGGGCACTCAGCACACACAAGGACAACAAACAGGACAACACACACAAAATTATACTGGCCATAGTGCCAGTCGCCAGAGCCTCGTTAGTCTTTAGTCCAGGGTGCACTACGTGGAAGTGAGGTTGACTTTTGGGCGCCTACGTGGAAGGTCACCCCTTACACCCCGCAGATGTTAATGATGTAATAACACTGTAGTGATTTTCGTTGTGTAGAAGAAAAAGAGAAGTTCTTTTCATGTCAGTATTACCCTCAAACATGACATTCTCACCAGTAAGATCAGCAAAGACCACAATTCTATACTGTGGAAGAATATTTTGGAATTTCTCCAGCTCCGAAATACCACATCCATGTTCTGTAATAACTACACCTGCTTGCTCACATAGTTGTAAGGCTTCTGTTTTTACAATCGGACGCCCCATTCTGTATTTCTTCCTTTTATTATCATCCTTAGTTTCAGCATATGCTCGAGCAACAACAAGTGCACGTGGGAGACACATAGAATCCTTGTTTTTTATGCAAACAATCCCAGAACGTCTTCGGCAAAGTTCCTCCAAACTTTCCAATCCTTGCTTAATACGTCCAGTTCCTAAAGGTACTTTTACTCTGTGGAGATGGAAAACCAGTTGATCAGATATTAGGAAGGTGCTGTTACTCTGGAGTAGTTTCTCGAAGCTTTCCCAAACAACATCTGCCTTTAGTTCACTTCCTAGTCGGAAACTGACCCAGAAGGGGTCTCTGGGGGAATTAACATTCCTAATCGTTAACCCCACATGGTCTCGGCCATCAACATCCCTCGTTAGTAACTCCACTACCTCGTTTACACCCTCATGGATCCACTGTACAGGGTGTTCGTTATCCGGAACAGGGTGAAGACGTACATTCATCTGCCTACCTTGTAGATTAAACCTTCTATATTGACGATCAAATTCTTGAATTCTCACAAAATATTTATTTTCACTTCTACTTTCATCATTCTGCTCCTGCGTTTTCCGTGTGCCCCCACCGCCTGTTTGAATAACTTGGAAAAATTGGGTTGTATCTACTTCCGTCGGCTGATTCTGCGTTGGAGGTCCAAGAAAAGCATCTATATCACCTATTATTTTCTGGGTACAAACGTTATTATTCTGAGACATCTGAGTCACTGTCGAGGTCAGTTGAGAGGTGCAAATTTCTAACCGGGGAACATCCCCTGTTGTGTCTGTGGAAAGTTCTACATGTTTGTTAATGTCCATCAGTATCTCCTGGGTAGTTATATTTCTGTCCCAATTGTCTTCTTGCTTGTTTCGGGTTTTCCCTACTGGTCTGTCCGCCGTCGGGGGCACTCGGGTAGATTCGGATTTAATCTGGTGCAAACCTGAATTCATCGAACCCTCCCCGGTTGAATGCCCAGCAAAGTTGTTAATATCGTTTAATATTTGCTGGGTAGACAAAATATATTCTCCTTCTTGACTTTCGAATACATCACATAAATCTTGTGGGGAATGGATTTGACACTCTATTTTATGCAAAATTTCCTGTGTAGATATATTAATCAACTCAGTATCACTGTTCATATTACCAACGGTATTACTAGAAACACCTCGCATAGATGATGATGAGGGAGACGATTGATCTGGAATACAAAAAAAATACCCTTTCTGAGTTTCCACCCTTGAAAAATTATTCACATAAAACAAAATCAATTAATGCCACCACACCTTCGAACTTCTGAACCTGCACTTTAAAGTGTAATCTGAACCACTATACCGCGTACATCCACCGGGGCCACCGGTGTATAAAACCCTGGGACCCTTGATTACAAAATCATGACGTAACAAATACATCATCTACATAAAAACAGTTAAAAATATTAGTTACTTACCCATCCTTATTCTTCACTTCCACAGCCAGAATATAAAATGTATCTCGTTAGTATGCACTAGATGCTGTAAACTTCTTCTTCTTCGTCTTCACCTCGCACAAATACAGAATAAATTCATGCTTAACACGATGAACTATCGATCAAGAGTCAAACTTTTAACCACCCGCAAACAGACGCATACGTAAACTCGTATGCGTAAACCGACTAGTTTACTCGACACTGTAAATTTCTTGCTCTTTTCACGTTGACTACAGATACTTTATAACGGTTGAAAACCACAACCACGAATCATACCAAACAGTTTCTACTCGGAACTATATATACTACAAACCTCGCGTCAACTTTGTCCCTATTTACTTTTGCAAAATAAATAGAACATCGGGTATTGTTATCTGAAACAATGTTGCCGGGCCTGATTCGGAGCAAGTAAATCGTCAGCCCCTCTTATTTCCTTGCCGTTCAACGGGAAGTTTCTATTTTTTTAAACCACATTCAATATATACATATACTGTATACTGTATATATACTGTATATTTCATTAATATTCATAAATTTCTCACGTTGTTAATTCATTATGGTAAAATACGAAGTGGATCCCCTTGCCTTGCATTTTTTTTTTTAGCAACGCTCTCGCATAATAAAACACCTCAGGATCATCGAGAGTTTATAGAAACAAATAAAAATCAAGTAATTCAGTTCACGCTATTCATTCGCAATGGCTAATACACAGTACAGCCCCGTAGCAAAACTATTCGGGACTGGACCTACAGTTTCAAGTCGAATCCGAACCACTTGTGTCTCCGTAGAGTATCAACCCTGGGACACTTTGAATCCAAACCAAATAATTAATTACCATTCTGTATTATATTCACTTTATGGACAGGAAAGCCAATCGGGACTGGGCCTACAGTTTCAAGTCGCATCCGAACCACATGTGCTTCCGTAGAGTATCAACCCTGGGACACTTTGAATCCAAACCAATTAATTAATTAACATTCTGTATTAAGTTCACTTTATAGACAGTAAGCCCAGTTGGGGTTGGACCTACAGTTTCAAGTTTTAAGTTCACTTTATAGACGACAGTAAACCAAATCGGGACTGGGCCTACAGTTTAAATTGTAAATTTCCTTACGATATTCGTTCACAGTGGTAAATACGAAGTGCACCCCCGCTTTGCATTTTTTAGCAACGCTCTCGCATTATAAAACAACTTGGGAAATATACAACATTACCATAATTATTAGAATCATTATTTTTATTGTTATTACAATGTAGCCCTCAAAAATACAATCATCCTTTACTTTTGACCACCGATACCAATGACCTCTCCAACGTTGACCCCGAATAGACGCTCGTACAGACTCATTCACCGTACACATACTTCCTATCAAAACATGATCAACAAGATTTATCTGGAGCCGACAAAACCACCCTTTCTGCAACTGCTGAACTTCAACCCAACAAACATACTTGACCAATTCCCCCTACTAAGTCGATGAAACCTGATGATGTCAAACACCACAAACACTCACGTAGAGTCACCAAATCTATCAAACTTTAGGACGTTAACCCTCAACCCCCTTGCTACATACATACATCTGTCATGCTCCGCAGGCCAGCCTTATCTATAACTTTGTCTACAAACAAGAGATAGACTTCACTTGGCTCCATCATCGACAGACGTCCGGGCGACAGGTTGACCCCACCAAACCAAAAACACACTCCGCTCAATTCTTATCTATCACATAGTCAACAAAACAATACGTCAGGCCAGCAATACTATCAACCCCATCCACACACAACAGAACATCCCCAGCCAAAATTAAATCAAACTCCACTGGAAAATTCCAGTGACCCGTGTCAATACAAATACACACTTGTCTCATTCCATACAAATGTCAACGCACCGTCTTCCACAGCATCCACGTGGTTAGCTTATGCCGTCCAACGCTACAAATCCATAGTCACGTCACCATAAACACTACGTAGAGTCACGTGACCCGTGACGTCACAAAAGTTAGGTTAACTTAGACCCTCCAAGACTACAAGCACATAGCCACGCCCCCCGTAAACCTATGTAGAGTCACGTGACACGTGACGTCACAAAAGTTAGGTTAATTAGACCCTTCAAGACTACACACACATAGCCACGCCCCCCCTTAGTCACGTGACACGTCTCGACCAATCAGAGGCCTTGTGCTCAGGTGACTCCTTACTACTCTTTAGTGACCTGTCCTTATGCTACACAGTATTTTTGAGACTTGTCTTTTGCTGACACGTTCTTGTAGCGAATCGTCCTACTGCGACCGTTGATTTAACGGTCTGCCATACGGCGACCGTTCTTTTAACGGTCTGTCTTTCGGCGACCCAGTTTTTTCGCGACCTGCCACTAAACTGTTTTCTTGAAACTTGTTATTTGGCGACTCGTTCTCTTAGCGACCTATCCTTATGCTACACAGTCTCTTTTTTTACTTGTTTTTGGCTACCCATTCTTTTATCATCGTGTGCTTATGCTACCGACTAGTTTTACGACTTGTCCATGTGGTACAAAGTGTGTTCGAGACTTGTCCTTTGGCGACCCGTTCCTTTAAAGATCTCTCCATATGCTACCTAGTCTTTTTTCAACCTCTACATATGCTATTCATTGTTTTTGAAACTTGTCCTTTGGCGGCCCGTTTTGTTAGCGACATATCCTTATGCAACACAGTCTTTTTGAGACTTGTACTTTGGCGACCCGTTCTTTAAAGGACCTGTGCTTATGGTGAACAGTATTTCCGACACTTGTCCTTTCGATCCGTTTCTTTAGCGACCTGTCTTTGTGACTCCTATATTTTTTGAGACTTGGCCTTTTTGGACCTGTTCCTTTAGTGACAGTATTTATTGAGACTTGTCTTTTGCTGACATGTTCTTGTAGCGGATCGTCCTACGGCGACCAGTTTTCTTAGCAACATGTCCTTGTGCTAAAACCTATTTTAATGACCTGTCCATATGGTATACCAACCGTCGAAAGAAATAGTAGGCAAATTGTCCATCACCATTATCATTCAGTACGTTTTCCACAATGTGATGATCATGAAAAACATCCATAGGCAGAGGGCATCATCTGCTATGTATGAACATAAATTCATTCGTTAAAACAACAAAGGGTGTGGAATAAAGCGCAATGAAAATGTAATGGATAATTTGCCTGTGATTTTCTTTGCCGTTGACTGTACAATTCGTTTTTGAGACTTGTCCTTTAACGACCCGGTTCCTTTGGTTCTTTTAGCAATGTATCCGTATGCTACCGACTATTTCCACGACCTGTCTATATGGTACAAAGTATTTGTGAGACTTGTCCTTTGGCAACCTATTCCTTTAGCGGCCTGTCCTTCTGCCACCCAGTCTTGTTGCAGCCTTTCCATATGCTACACACTATTTTTGAGACTTGTCCTTTGGTGACTCATTCTTTTAGCGACCTCTTCTTATTGCACCCTTTCCATATGATACACACTATTTTCGAGATTTGTTCTTTGGTGACCCATTCTTTTAGCGACCTGTTCTTATGCTACACAGTATTTTTGAGACTTGTACTTTGGCGACTCTTCCTTATGGTAAACAGTATTTCTGACACTTGTCCTTTGTTGATCCGTTTCTTTAGGGACCTGTCGTTCTGACTCCCTTATTTTTTGAGACTTGGAATTTGGCGACCTGTTCCTTTAGTGACCTGTCCTTATGCTACACAGTATTTTTAAGTCTTGTCTCTTGCTGACATGTTCTTGTAGCGGCTCGTCCTAATGCGACCGTTGATCTAACGGTCTGCCCTACGGCGACCGTTCTTTTAATGGTCGGTTTTACGACGACCGTTCTTTCAACGGTCTGTCCTACGGTGACCCGTTCTTTTAACAGTCTGTCCTACGGTGACCCGTTCGTTTAACGGCCTGTCCTATGGCGACCCATTCTTTTAACGGCCTTTTTTTTGTTACCCAGTTTTTTCGCGACCTGCCACTACACTTTTTTCTTGAAACTTGTCCTTTGGCGACTCGTTCTGTTAGCGACCTATCCTTATGCTACACAGTCTTTTTGAGTCTTGTCCTTTGGCGACCAGTTTTCTTAGCAACATGTCCTTGTGTTAAAACCTATTTTAATGACCTGTCCATATGGTATACCGAACGTCGAGAGAAATAGTAGGCAAATTGTCCATCACCATTATCATTCAGTCCGTCTTCCACAATGTGATGATCATGAAAAACATCCATAGGCAGAGGGCAACATCTGCTATGTATGAACATAAATTCATTCTTTAAAACAACAAAGGGTGCGGAATAAAGCGCAATGAAAATTGTAATGGACAATTTGCCTCTGATTTTCTTTGCCGTTGACTATACAATGTGTTTGAGACTTTGAGACTTGTCCTTTAACGACCCGTTCTTTTAGCGATGTGTCCATATTCTACACAGTCTTTCTGAGACTTCTCATTTGGCGACCCATTGTCTTGGCGGCCTGTTGTTCGGCAACCCATTGATTTTGCAGCCTTTCCTATATGCTACACAGTATTTTTGAGAATTGTCCTTTGGCGACCCAGTCTTTTTGCGACGTGTCCATATTGTCCAATGTTTTTTTGAGTCCTTTGGTTCATTTAGCAATGTGTCCTTATGCTACCGACTATTTTCACGACCTGTGTATATGGTACAAAGTATTTGGGAGCCTTGTGCTTTGGCAACCTGTTCGTTTAGCGGCCTGTCGTTCTGCGACCGAGTCTTGTTGCAGCCTTTCCATATGCTACACAGTATTTTTGAGAATTTTCCTTTGGCGACATGTTCCTTTAGCGGCCTGTCCTTCTGCTACCCAGTCTTATTTCAGCCTTTCCATACGCTACACACTATTTTTGAGATTTGTCCTTTGGTGACCCATTCTTTTAGCGACCTATCCTTATGCTACACAGTCTTTTTGAGACTTGTACTTTGGCGACCCGTTCTTTAAAGGACCTGTCCTTATGGTAAACAGTATTTCCGACACTTGTCCTTTGTTGATCCGTTTCTTTAGCGACCTGTCGTTGTGACTCCTATATTTTTTGAGACTTGGCCGTTTTCGACCTGTTCCTTTAGTGACCTGTCCTTATGCTACACAGTATTTTTGAGACTTGTTTTTTGCTGACATGTTCTTGTAGCGGATCGTCCTACGGCGACCGTTGATTTAACGGTCTGCCATACGGCGACCGTTCTTTTAACGGTCTGTCTTTCGGCGACCCAGTTTTTTCGCGACCTGCCACTACACTGTTTTCTTGAAACTTGTTATTTGGCGACTCGTTGTCTTAGCGACCT